>NC_134485.1:373032715-373165215 GCF_040206685.1 Ascaphus truei
AAGTGCGCCCTTCAGCTACACTTGACCACTGGGGAATGAATCTTAGACTGTAATATGTTCTCTCTTTTAAACAGCATTAAATGTTATTTTTAAGATTATACTGTATTTTAATTTTATTTTTAAGATGTTATAATCCAGAGATTGCCTCCAAAATTGGACTTTTCACCGAAATGAAGACGGCTGCCGCTTTCCCAATAGAAGTCATGGGGATGAATCTTTAAAATTATTTTAGCATTTCTAAAGATATTTCAAGAAGTAGTACAGGATGTTGCATATTTCTCAGAGTACTTTAATGTGATGTGCTGTCCTGGGGAGTGTAGGTGAAAAAGGAACTATCATTGGTGGGCCTCAAAAAATAATTAGTGCATCAACCATACGTGAATCTGATACATATCAGTGCATTTGGTGCTCAAAAATTAAAAGTTATAAAAATACAAACAAATTGTTGAATGCTGCTGTGACCCAGTGTTGGATTGCTTTCTCAATCTCATGAAGTGTTGAAAGGTTCGTGGTAGTTGGGAAGCGCAAACATATGTGGAAACAAAAATAAAATGTCCGATAAATGTGAGGGAATAATAAAAGGTACACGTAATGGTATCTTTAGGTGAAGGTTCACAGACTGCAGTGTGATGGTGGGAGATGGCATCAGCGTTGATATGTCCACTGATACCTTTAATAAATATAAAGGGAACCGGACATAGTGCAGACTGTAATACTTTATATGGAAGTAAGTATATGATATTATACACTCACATGGTATAGGCAGAATACAGGCAGTTTGATCACACGATAGACACCGGCTAACAGGTAAGTGCAGTTTTTTTGGAATCTTTCCCTCCGCCTGACACACGCCTCACGGCTCCATCTAGGGATTCCGGATGTGATGTCAGCGGGATCCAAAAATTTCCGGTCGACTGTGTGAAGCGTCACTCTACGCGTTTCACCATAGCTGGTTTCAGCCCACAGCCAGCACCACGTGCAGCTCTCACCAGGGGGCACTCACTGCACTTTGCTTTATTTTTGTTTCCACATATGTTTGTCTTGGGGAGTGTATCTTTAAACATGCCATTGTCCTTACATCACCTTTGTCCTAAAAAGGACTACCCTTTTAATTACTGTTTAACTGAACAGCTGTTAATCATTCGTTAAACACTAATAGGTGTTAACAAACATCACAAATCGCTGTCAATTCCACGTTCTTTAAATTCTATGGCAGTGAACAATTTTTAGGTCTGCAACGTATAACAGGATCAGCATAATAATCGAAAATGTCATGTGTGCGTTTTGTATGCTACTTTCAAGATCTTGAGCCAATGTACAGCACTGTTTATCACACCTGCATCATAATCCACGAGATAAAGACATTTATACTTCGCCAAGACCAATACATGGATTATAACACTTTTTTTGTAATAAGTGCAAACAACGTACATTTTTTGTGATATGGAAGGTCAGGTTATAAAGTAAACTACTTCATCAAACCCCAAATGGTACTGTATGTAAAAAGCAGAGTGCCTTACCCACAGGTCGTGTTCAGCAAAATCAAACAGGAGCCAGACTTTCCTGTCCGCATGAGAGAGGAACACTTTTTGTAGAGAAATGACATTTGGATGTTTCAGCTCTCGCAGAAGCTGCAAAATAAAATAAAAATAGATTGCAAACATCTCTGCCAAGTAGTAACAATATCAGCGCTGGATGTGACAGACGGAAAAAGACAACAGTATTATTTCATAATTCGAAGCTGTGCAAAGCTCCAGTCCTATTTAACAATGGAGGTTGAAATAAAGTCATGAAGCTGTCCATGTAATGCCTTTCCTGACATTTTTAATGGTGTAATTAAAGCAGAAGTGGGCAACTCCAGTCCCACCAACAGGTCAGGTTTTCCAAATATTTCTGCTTAGAGCACATGTGGCTCAGTCAAAGACTGCACCATCTGTGCTGAAACAGGGATATCCAGAAAACATGACCTGTTGCTGGGACTGAAGTTGCCCACTCCTGAATTAAAGGCATGTTTAATACTTTGGGTTTCTTCAGAAGATATCTAAAAAAAAAAAAAAAAAAAAAAAAAAGAATAGATGGCAACAGTTAAGAAGTTGCCGTTACCAATGCTGAATTTAAAGACGTGCTTAGAATTTAGAATGGCCATACAATATTCTTGCATTTACATTTCTCCAAAACTGAAAAGCACTGTTTTCGGATTATACAGGATTTAAAACATACATGTTTTCACAGGTAAACAGAGCTTACAGAACATCCTATGTAAACATACATAAGGATCATTTTAACCAAAAAGGTAGACATCCACTATTCTACTCCCGAAGACTGTAAAAAAAAAAAACACACGCGCGCGCACACACGCAGTGGCCATTATTGTTACACTTCCCGCGGTGTATACCTCGGAATACCCATGTCATGGCGCAGGATTGCGTCCAACCGTACCGCCTTAAGACGTGAGTGCAGGCGAGTGCAGAAAATTGCATTTTAGTGTTCTCATTTTTAAAGACCTGAAATTGACACAGTAGCACAGTAGCACAGTAGCACAGTACAATTCATTAATTTCATTGCACATAATTGCACACAATCCATGAAACTCAAACAAAGCAACCGCGATAAACACGTGTGCCTGGGGCGATTGGCCGCGTTAATGTTGCGTGGAGTAGAGCAGCGCACACGAAAACGGCGCCGTGATTTGTTTCAATAACGGCCGCATCTGTATATATTTCTGACAGGATTGCTGCTTTAATCCTTGTTCCTGGTGATTTTCTGATGCGGAGCCCCTCGCCTGGTTCCCGAGATGCGTACAGGTTTCGGTGCCCGTGCAGTTCCTGGATTTTTAAAGCTGGCGCCCTCGGCCATGCAATGGGAAGCCGCAACGTCGGCCCTTAGGTTAGCTGCCATTTTGAACTGCTCAGAAGGCAGAGGAGACACCAGCACCTAAAATGGCAAGTATCTTGGGAACCAGCGTCTTCCAAGAGCTGAAAATAGCCCTGCTCAGCTCTGAGGGAGACCCCGACCAAGAAGGAAGCTGGGATTGCCGCTCTAACGGTGAGATTATAGTCCTTACTTGCGCGCGACGACCACAAAGCCTAGTGGACGCCTGGAGCCCCAGTGATGTGTGAACTTGGCTGCAGGAGATTGGGGAGGCGTCATGAAGCTGGTTTGCCATCATTGGCTGAACCGCTCCCGTGATGCGGACGCGCTTGAAAATACATTTTTTTGCCTTTTCAAAACGCGTTTGTGCTATCGCGCTCCGCCATGCACGTACTAGGGGCAGCTGCATTGGGATTATGCCATTTGTGTTTGGCGCGCGTGTGCCAGCACCATCGCACGGAGTATAATCTCAGCCTAAACCATGTGGAATATAATACAAAACAAAGTGCTCCATATGTGAATAAAAACTTGTAAGCCAACTTGAATAACTTAATAAAACCAAGGATCCGTCTTACTCACAACGGCTCACTACTAGAGTTTAAAATTTACATTTCAGCAGAAGAGACACATTGAGATGTAGATCTCATGGCTTGGGATGAAAAACAGCTAAACTATTGTTAAGCAGGTGTTCTCTTCTTAACTGCCCTGTTTAAAAAAAAACAACACGTTTTGATGCATTTTTAAAAGCATGCAGCAACATTATTATTATTTGTTAAGCACCAACTTATTCTGAAGCGCGCATTAACCACTCTGCAGCATTGCAGACCATGCTAGCCTCGAAGGGGTTAAAGTCTATTCAAGAGTGAAGTTTACACAGGAGTGAGCAAACTTTTTATGCAGAGCCCCCGTTTTCATCATTGAAATTTCTCGGGTCCCCCCTGCCTGATGTAATCAAAATCACACGGAAAAAAAAAAAACCTTTATTAAACGGTATACAATGTAAATACAAATATGTCTAAATACAGCTCAACCCCGTTATAGCGCGATCCGCTATAACGCGGTTTGAGCGTGGACCCCGAAATTTAAAAAAAAAAGGTGCGAAGTGGGGTGGCTGCGGGGGGGTGGGAAGTGCGGTGGCTGCGGGGGGTGGGGGGGCAAGTGCGGTGGCTGCGGGGGGCAAGTGCGGTGGCTGCGGGGGGGGGAAATGCGGTGGCTTCGCGGGGGGGGGGGGGAAGTGCGGTGGCTGCGCGGGGGGGGGGAAGTGCGGTGGCTGCGCGGGGGGGGGGAAGTGCGGTGGCTGCGCGGGGGGGGGAAGTGCGGTGGCTGCGCGGGGGGGGGGGGGGGGGGAGTGCGGTGGCTGTGGGGGGGGGGGGGGGCAACACAGACAACAGACACACAACACGACAACACAATCATAACAGTCACACACTTTCAGCTGGTGGGGGTGGGGGAGTACTAAGCATGCTCCGGTCCCCCATGTGCTGTTGCAAACTGGGGCAGGTAAACAGACAGGAGGAGGAGGGGCTGTCTGTGTGCAGTGAAGGCCCCGCAACAAGCAGAGAGCACAGAGAAGCAGCACGGAACTCAAGCTTATTCGGCCGCACTCTGCGCACATCTTGGCCGCCCGCCCACATCTTCTTGGCCGACCGTGCACAGCGTCTGCCGGCCATCTTCTTGGCCGCCGGCACCAGGTTTTACCGCACGCCGCCTGCGCTCCCCCCACCCCCAAATAATTTTGCGCACCGCTGGACTATTTTAGCACAATGTATAGAAGCCCAATTGGACCGTATACGTTTCTAAACCCACTTTGGAAGAAGCAATATTTGGAATACACAGACTAAGGTAAAAATATTGTGTACTTGTATTGACGAGTGTTCCACATTAACACTTGGGCATATGGACAGCAAAGAAGGAACAGACTATTTAAAAAAAAATTAATCTTATAATCCATTGGAACAAACAGCACGCTTCCATAGTCACTAATGAAGGAATAATTGATCTAATCAAATATTGTCCCTGGAGTTGCAAGCAATGTACAGTGACATTAAGGAATGCATAAACCCAGGTATAAATGTAAATTAATGTATTAGAAAGTGTTTATTAAAATCGGTGACCTTAACCTACAGTTGCTTTCAGTCTAAAATAAAATGTTCACCATTTCGGCCGATTTAATAGTGCTGTTCGATGTAGCGGAAGGGGGAGGGAGAGGGAATAGGTTCACGTGTGAAACCGAAACAAAATGCGACACTATTCCTGTAAGGTTTGGCGTGGGTCATTAGAAATGCTGCACTTTAGAATTTAATTTAGCACTTTGGAAGTCTGAAGTGGAAAGTAGAAGAAGCCTTTCCTAGATATTATATAAAGACATGTTACTTAATTGCAGTGTTGACGTAATGTATCTTTTGCCAAAAGTAAAATCAAAGTAAGCCGGAAACATATAAATCAAATAGAATATAAAATAATGTATTTAAGAAGCAATTAAAGATCAAGAAAACCGTAAAAGTGCTTACACTGCACTGGTTTCCGACTGGTAACTCACTCTGCACGGATATGTGATGGAGAAAATGCATACATAGTTGTTTATTCATTAAAGTTACATTTCCATAACGGATCCATTAATATACTTTGGCACTTTAATAATGAATCTATCTATCCTTTAAAGCACTCCTCTCTCTCTCTCTCTCTCTCTCTCTCACACAGTCCTTCAGAGTCCAAGTATGGAAAGCAGAAGATTGCACAATGTCTTTATTATATAAAGATACTGGCCCATACTGTATGTAGCAAGCAGTCCTCAGAAGAAAGCCTTTGCCACTGGAAGAAACCTTACAGCCCATTGACTTGACAGGGTTGTAAGAGGTCTTTCAGTGCTGGAAGGTATCTTATGGCAGAAGACTTCTTGGAAATTAACTGTGGTCTCTTAACTTTATTACAAACATTCTTCACAATGGCTCGATTTGATTGCATATTCCATGTGATGCAATTATGACACTAGATGTATTAAGGTCAAAGCACATTTAGATACGTTGCTAATCTTTCTGCCTTTTGCCTCTCCTCAAATAGAACATTCTCGCCATGTCAAACATCACATGTCGCAGGAGAAAAACAAATCTGAAAAATTGAGAATATAAATATATATTAAATATATATATTTATTAATTATAGAAAAACGGCTACCCCCACTCGTTAGGTATAGTCTGCATTTCCTTTAAAAATCACCTTCAATGGTTTTTTTGCCCTGAAGAGCAAAACTGCCCGTTTCACCAGCAGAAATATGCCATCAGATTAATTAAATTTCACTTATTTTTTTATTACATTCAAACAGGCATATATGCTCTAGAGTAATGGTTTACAACCCTGTGGGGAATCAATGATCATCATGCTTTGAGTAACCAGTAAATTACCAACAGATGAATGAACTTAGTTGACATATGAATGTAACAATATAGGGAAATAACCAGAACGTGATTTTACTAGTGTCTCCAGTTGATAAGATTTAGGGTCAATTCCTTATTAAACTGAAAAAACAAAAATGCAGAGATCAATGTCTCTGAACACGATGCTGTTTCTGTTCCAGCCATCAGGCTGGATGTGACATGGGGCCTTAAGGGTAATCCAGGCGTCGGGTTAGACATGACGGGGCTAGGGGGGAGGGCCTTCACACCTAGTTAGTACACCTACAGCCCCTAAAAATACTAACAGAGGCCAATGTTGTATTGTATATATCATAAGGGCACTTGTGTGCCACTTTAATTGACGTACACGTACATCATTAAGGTACTGAAAAGGTTAAATGTGTGGTTAAGCCTAATTTTTTTTGGCATACGTGAGAGGGGTTCTCCGTAACAGAACCACGTTACTTTGTTCTGCAGACCCCCTGATTCCTGAGATACTCCCTCCCGAAGGTACTCCCGTCACGAACCCGCTTCCTATTGGCCTGCGTGCCGCAGGAGATTTACCAATCGGGAAGAATGGCAACACATATGGATGCATGTATCTCGGGAACCAGGAGGTCCCCAGAGCCGATATTAACACACTTCAGCTTCGGAAACCCCCTGCTTACCACCTAAGCTGAAATGTATTGAGAGGGCATTTCACTTGGAATACTCCTTTAAATAGCTACAATTCTCTAGAGCCAAAGGTTCCACAGGGGAAAAAAGTAACATGTCACATCCTAGGTAAATCCCATATTTGAATCCTGTCTCCAATCATCCCCTTGATGTGTCTCTTAATTAAATTCAGCTTTTACACTTGGGCAGGACAACACCCTGGTTAGAAAAACCCATCTGTTTTAACGTGCCTCACATGTGCTAATTTAGATGGCTTGGCTGAACTTAATTCAGTCAGGTGACATTTTAGAGCTATATAACTAAAGGCACAGCAGCCTTATGCTGTCTTGCAGTCTGATTTTAAAGCAGGCCATATTTAAAGTAGACAATTTTAGTTCAAAAGGAGTGAACAAGTGGACAACACCTACTGGCCCTGAATCCGATCTGGGAAGGAGGATATTATCTATCCCAAACTGCACATCTCAGCACTTTACTATTGCTGTGATGTCACCTAAACTAGTTATATTTGCTATGGCCTCACTTCTTTTCAAATTATGCACTTCTTTCTACAAGCCTCATGTCTCCAACTCTTTTCATACAGCTCCATCACTCCTTTCTTTACTAATTCCCAGTTCACATGAACTACTTTCTTACCTGCGCCCTCTGACACTACACAGCTATACCCCCTGCACTAAAACACACCCCTACAAATCATCCTCACACATTCTTTTTCTTTCCATGCATCTTGGGATCTCTTTCCCAATCCTGGTCCCTGCCTTAATTTTACATGCCCTCATCCCTGACTGCCAAATTCAACTTTTACTCCTTGTGTCAACCCCTCCAACCTCATACCCATCCCCTGCCACCCTCCCTCTCCTGTGCCCTTTGGAATGCTCGCTCCCTTTCTAACAAGTTCCTCTGTGCATGACTTCTTTCTCTCTCACTCTGATCCTATTTGCCATAACTGAGACCTGGCTCAGTCAGTCTGACTACTCTGGAAGCTGCTCTCGCTTATGGTGGCCTTTCTTTCTCCCACACTACATGCTCTGATGGCAAGGGTGGAGGCGTGGGGCTCCTCCTTTCCTCTCTCTGCCTTTATCGAACACTTCCTATTCCTCCCTCTCTTGCTTTTCCCTCCTTTGAGGCTCACACTGCCCAGATCTTCTATCCTCTCCCTGTCCACGTGGCGGTCATCTATTGCCCACCTACCTCTCTTCATCCCCCCTTCTGCCTCTCTCTCTAACTTTGAATCCTGGCTCTCTTTCTTTCTCTCCTCAGACTCCCCTGTTCTTCTCCTTAGGGACTTCAACTGCCAATTGATGACTCCTCTCTTCCTCAGGCCTCCCACTTTCTCTCTCTAACCTTTTCTTTTTGCCTTCAGCAGTGGACTACAGCTAGCACCTACAAGGATGGCCACTACCTAGACCTGGTTTTCACTAAACACTTCTCTCTCTGATTTCTTCATTTCCCCCTTTCCTCTCTCTGACCATCACCTCATCTAATTTTCTCTCTCGCTTCTCCCCTTCTCCATCTACCCCTCGTTTCTACAGAAACCTGCGCTCTATTAACCTACCAGCCTTTAATTCCACTCTACGCGCCTCCCTCTCCCCTCTCAGTTCTGCTCCAGACCCTGACAACTGGTCAGGAACAACAACTCTGCCCTATCCTCCTCTCTTGATCTACATGCCTCACATTCTCTCTGCCGTCCTCGCCCTTCTAACCCCAGACCCTGGCTAAATTCCCACACACGCATGCTGCGTTCCTCTACTCGTTCCTCTGAACGCCTATGGAGGAATTCTCACACACTCACATACTTCCTTCACTACAAATTTATGCTATCCTGTTTCAACTCGGCCCTCTCAGGCTAAACAAACCTACTTTTCTTCACTAATCAACACGCACAAGTCTAACCCACCCCAATTCTCTGTCTTTGATTCTCTGCTCAAACCACCCTCAGCTGCCTCTTCGTCCTCCATCTAACCTCAGGACTTGCTGACTATTTTAAGGAAAAGGTGGAAACCATACGTCAGAACAACCCCTCTGTTTCCTCCTCCCATCCTACACCGCTTTGTAACTCTCCTCCTGCCTCCCTTGACTCTTTTTCCGCTGTCTCAGAGGAGAATGTGTCACTGCTGATCTCCTCTGCTCCCTCTACCACTTGCCCTCTTGACCCCATTCCCTCCCATCTCCTAAAACCTCTTGCTCCTACTATAATCCCTACGCTCACACACATTTTTAACTCCTCCCTCTACTCTGGTACCTTTCCCTCCTCCTTCAAACATGCAACAGTTATACCATTACTCAAAAACAGCAAGCTTGACCCTACATGTCTTTCTAACTATCGACCTGTCTCCCTCCTGCCTTTTGCCTCTAAACTCCTTGAACGTCTTGTATTCTCTCGCTTGCTCCACTTTCTCAACACCTATTCTCTCCTAGACCCTCCACAATCTGGCTTCCGCACTGCTCACTCCACTGAAACAGCCTTCACGAAAATAACCAATGACATCCATGCTGCCAAAGACAGAGGTCATTACACTTTGCTCATATTACGCGACCTCTCTGTAGCATTTGGCACCATGGACCACCCTCTTCTCCTTCGATATACATTAAGACTGTAGATACTACTTTAACACCTCCCCTAACTGTAACAGAAGAAATATGCGTCGGTTTCTCTCATCACTTAGGCAAAAAAAGCCACCAATAAACCCTTCCCAGAGTCTAAAGACATACATTTACATTTTAAATCATTTAATTTTAAGGAAAGAACGTAGAACAGTAAGTCATTGTGATGGCGTTGTGAGAACTATAAGTATGACCCAGGAAGTTCTAGTTGTCATGTCAAACCTTTACAAACGGTTAAAATACTCATGCTTGTTTTTCTTTAACCCATCAAAGATTTTAACCATTTACCCAATACCTGTCATTAGTAATAGAACTGAACCTTGTACAAGGTATAAAGATCTTAAGATCCACAAATCTTTTGGCAGGTAACACATCCTATGGTATTAAACAGGAAAAAAAAAGCCCTAGACCATAAGGAGCGGCATGACAAAGCTGAGGGGCCCCTCCCCTAAGGAGCCATGATGTCAGGCCAGGGGGAGGGGTTAAGGGGTACATAGGGCAAGGGGGAGGGATCCTAGCTTTCTTTTTCTCCAAGGATCTACTGGAGCGAATTCAGATTTTCCTGGATCCTGATTCATGGTATCCTAATCCTGAAAAATGGCTGCGTGGTGCTGAGGTAGAAAGACACGGTCTGAGGACCCAGCGGAGAAGGTGATCGCAGTCAGCAGCGGAGACTCGTGGATGAGGGAGCTGCAGGAGGAAGCGTGGTAGCACAGTGCCGAGTGGCTGCTGGCACACGTGCTTGGCAGTGAGGCGTTGATTCAGGCCTGAGGGATCGCCCGGCAGACCGGAGACGCAGCAGCAGAGGTATTGTATTGTATGTCTTTATTTATATAGCGCCAAAAGTGTACTCAGCGCTTCACAATGCATATAGTACAGGGAATTATAATACAATAAGTGCACCAAAACCAGACAATAGGAAAGGAAATCCCTGCCCCGAAGAGATTACAATCTAAGAGGTGGACGGCAGAAGGCAGAAAAAGAGGAATTTGATTTTGTTTTTTTCAAACCGCCACAGATTGGGCAGTTTTAGGGTCGGCAGATTTCTTTGGGGTGGATTTGGGAGGGGTAGTACGCGTTTGGGTGTAATTTTCGTGGTGGGACAGTTGTGAATTCCGGAATCCGTTGGCGGATTGTCGTTTTGATGATCTTCCGGCAGATGGTTGATTCCGTCAGCTGGGGAGCTGGTGTGGATTCAGCAGATTCAATCTGCAAAGTGAATTTTGGGTATTTTGTACAGAGCCTGTGCGGATTTTGGCGGGGAGAGCACATTTTGGGTATATTCTACGGATTTTGACAGAGCCGCGGATTTCGGGGTAAAATACGTGCGGATTTAGCAAAGGGGTGGGGGAGTTTTGTCAAGGGAAACTCTTGCGGATGGACATGGAGGCTCATTCCCGGTGAAATCCGCGCTTATTAGAAAAGGGTGGATTTCGGGGTTAAAATCCACTCGGATTGGGTTGCAAGGGCGAATTGCGGGTAAAACCTGTGCGAATTGTATGCAAGCGCGGATTCCGCAGAGGATGCACCATGAGGAGAAGGGAGCGGCGGAACCAGAAACACAGCAGGGAATGGCTAGGGTTACAGTGGTCCTGACTTCCGCTGAGGCTGAGCCCATTAGGGCAGGAGAGGGATTGGGGTACAGCATGAGGTGCCCAGATGGAGAAGAAAAGGACGCAGCCAGCATCAAAATGGCAGGCAAGTCAAGCCAAGACAAGGCGGACGCCACTAGAAGTGGAAAGCGTTAGTTTAAACCACTGCAGATGCACATAGGGGTAGCGCGGGCAAAAATAGAAAAGGAGGTGGGGGTGGCAGAACAGCAAGACCGTTTGCCTCTCCCCCATTACCGGGGTTGAGAACTTCTCCATTGGGGGTGGTCCCAAAGAAGGAGACGTATTGTCGTGAATGATGTGATTGACAAATTTGTGGACGGACAACATGGACGTGTTGGCGGCCGTGAAGGGACTATCAGCGTCAACTCCGGTGGTGGTCCAGCTACGAAGGTTGCTGGTCCTAAAGTGCCTGGATCATGATATATGGTTCAAGGCTAAGCATATCCCGAGTTTGGATAATAAGATAGCGGATGCCCTTTGTCATTTTAAGGTCACGGCGTTCTGGAAGTGGGGTCTAGAAGTGGGTCCCGGGAGCGGCCACAACGGGAGCATGATTCACGCAGCAGCTGTGGCAAGGAAGTAATTCGGGAATGATGGAGCTGGTGAGGGCTTCTGTAGCCACGGGCACATGGTCAGCATACACCAGGGCATGGGAGGAATGGCAGGCCTGGTTAAGTACAGCGGGGGAAGAACAATGTCCTGAGGGTGTAATGATAGATGCAACAGTGAAAATGTTTTAAGGTTCCTGGTAAAGAAACGGGGATTGGGAGGATCAACCTCAATGATGGCAACATTTTTAGCACACGTCTCCTTCTTAAAGTTGCGGGGAGACAGGAACTTTACGAAGGATTTCATAGAACACAGAGTAGTGGCAGATTAGAAGAGGGGGGGGACAACTCCAAGGATTATAGGGCCCCGATTTCGGCTGCAATGTTGGAAAAAATTATAGGGGTAGCGTCCCATTCCCGGTTTAGAAGGATTCTGAAGAAATATCCAGAGCTAGCGGGTTTTGGTGACTTGATAATTATGACCCATTCTTTTAGAATTGGAGGTGGGGCAGCATCTGAAGCCACTTGATTGGCCCTAGGGGAGACAATTATTAAAAAGCTGGGCAGGTGGTTAGCAGGAGGTTTTACGGGTTAGGTGTTAGACCATGTACAAACTGTTAAAAATGTTAATTGGTTGAATTGACTTGTTTTTGTCCAGGTCACACCCCTCTGGAAGTCTGGCTGTGCGGGGATTCCTATGTTCACTAAGCATGAAAGGAAGCCGAGCTTGGCCAGGGGGAAGGCAGTTGGGGATAAGGGCAGACTTGGCCAGGTTGTAGTTGGTTGGCATTAGTGGGATGCGTTGGGACCAACTACTGCCAGAGATATGTATGCAAAGGGGTAGGGTCCCATCTCATAATTTTGCAGCATGTGGGGGAACAATTTGGCATCGGTCCAATCGTTAAGATTTAATGAGAAACATGCTGCTGGACATAGCGCTGTTAGAGGCAACATTTAGCCATATGAGGATAGTTTGGTCAGGTGTCTCCTAGGTTGCGCTGGTGTGGGGCCAGAAATGACACAGTGGTAGACAGATGCAGGAAGAAAGTAAATAAGGCGATGGAGGCATTCGTGCTGGCCTTAGGGGGAATTGCAGTAAGGCATGAGGGCTTTGAAGGGGGGGCTGAAAGGCCTGTGTAGGGAGGAAGAGAAATTTATCAGACATTGGGAACGATATCATGATTTTAGTATGACATGGTGTGCTGAAAAAAATCAGTGAGCTTAGTGGTGGCTCGCAAAGCCAGGTTAAGGCCTGTTAACTGATCTTGCTGGTGACGGGAGTAATGTTACACTAGGAGGGGGACTCAATCAGTATTGGCTCATGGAGGGAGGTCTCAGACAGACATCGGTATTATAGTTGGCGCGGTATTTTAGTTGGCGAAGGCGGTACCATTCCAGGCTGTTGCGGCAAGCATGGTGGTGACCTTCTGGATGGAATTTGTGGAAGGTACCATTCCAGACTAGGCTCGGTTGGCGTAGTCTTGACCTTTCGATGGAGGCTCTGTGCATTCAGACTAAGGTATTTGAGTTGCTAGATGAGCACAAGCTGAGGGTATCCCTCAAGCTCAGGTAGGTGTGAGCAGAGCAATCTGAGGATCAATAGGAGATATGTATCTGTTGTAATAAATAAAGCTGTGGACGTTAATTTGTGATTTTGTTTGTGCTTTCGGATTTTTAAGATGCACTTTGAAATCCAAAAAAAGTCAAAATGTAAGAAACTCTACTTACTGCTATTTCTCTGCATGCAGACATAGAAATTCCAGTACCTTCTATTTGCTTTAAAGCATAGTCTCGGTCATCTTTCCTATGAGAAAAAGGAGGAAAAATGAGGGTTAGTATATAACTGTATAAGTTTTAGTAATTTACCATTCAGAAGCATATCCCCCACATCTAACATTTTTACCTTCCCATGGATACAGCTTGGATTGCAGAAAATCTGAGTGCACGCCGCCCAGAGGAAGAGAGACGAGTTGCCAGTGACTGTTCCCCAAGAAGCCCAAACCGGAAGTGACGCGACGCTCTGGAGGTAGAGACGGAAGTAATCCCCAGAGAGTCACCGGGAGGCAGAGAGCTGACCATGGAAGCGTCTTACAACCAAGCTGAACGGAGGCGGGGGGATGAGCCACGGCATACATCAACTCTCCTTGATCACATTGGTGATATATGTGTTTTTTATTGTAAGTGTGCATTTTTGGGTACCAATATAAAGATTGTTTTACTATTGATCTGCACTATGGATCTCTCTCTCTTTTCCATACCTCCTCATCTCGCTGCGATTGGAGAATAACACCACTCCAAAGACAGAAGATTTTCTGCAATCCAAGCTGTCTTTTGTTGCCCGTTATACACTTTAATCTTGTGATTAAGCTGCACATAGGAGCCAAGAATTCGACAGAGTTAATTCACTTTATTTAATCATCTACACTTAGATCGCTGTGCTTTTGTCTTGTTTCCCTTTATGCTCCCCCTGGTCTGTGAATACAGAAGAAGAGCAAGAGACAATTGATCAAATATACCTCAAAATTATTTACAAAGGGAGAGGGGGGGGGGGGGGAGAAAGTGTGTATTTAAAGGAGTGGGGAGAAGAGGGAGGAGGGGGAGGAAGGAGATGGGGAATGGAGGTGAAGGGGGGACGAACTGAGGGGGGGGGGGGAAGCGGACCTGAGAGGCAAATGTATAACTGTATTAGTGCGCCAACATCCTGTATTAACCCAGTCATGTTATTTTTTCTTATTAAGTGCTCTCCTCCTGCATCTGAAGCGGAGCAATGTAAGCAGAACAAGCTGAGAACTAAACACAGCAATGAGAATATGACCGATCCAAGGGGGACAGTGACGGGAAACTATACCTCTGACGAGAGGCATACATGTACACAAACGCACACCACGATCAAGACAATAGAAGAAGGGGGGTGGGGAAATCACAAATTCAAACTACACAATACATACAACATCAGCAGAGGGGCTCCCCAGGCAAAGAAAACAATAATAGACAACTAAACAAATATATAAATAAATAAGGTCAAGACATTGTAGGAGTTGATGGAAAGAAAACAAAAACAAAACAAACAAACAGGGGGGTCAAGCAAGGCTCATACAAACAAAATAGAGGTTTAATAAGAAGGGACGCAGAAGATAAAGTGCACATGCAAGGAGGAACATCTGATACACAGGAAGATAGAAAGTACTCCTCTGGAAAAAAGTGACGTTCAGAAGAGATAAGAAAGTTAAAAGTTAGGAGTTAATAATCAGCAACTTAGATCATGTTGACAAGCCGGTTTAAAAAAAAAAAAAAAAAGTGTTGGAAACAAGCAGAAAAGAGTAAGAATCCCCAGATTACAACAAATAACAAGAACCAGGAAAGTAATAAAGGAACACAGGCATACAAAGTATCTAAAACACACACATATATAAAATGCATACACGAATAAGAACATGGAATGTCAAAGGGCTTAACAATCCCATAAGACGCAGAAAAGTTTTAAACTTCTTAAAAAAAAAAAAAAGCAGATATAGCATTCCTACAGGAAACGCACTTAGATTCAACAGAGACAAGCAAATTTCAAAGAGATTGGGTGGGACATAGCATCTTTTCCCCGGCCGTAGGGGAAAAAAAAGTCGGAGTAGCCGTACTTTAAAATAAGAACCTCCCCCTAGAAGTAATCAACACGGAGGGAGACAGTGAGGGACAATTTGTAGCGGCAGAAGTCAGGAGTGGAGGAGCAGAATACCTCGTAGGCAATGTATATGGACCAAATGACCACAAAATCAGAGTTCTTTCAGGAGATAAACAAGGTATTGAAATATAAAAACAGGAATATTATAATGGGCGGAGACTGGAACACAGTCCAGGACATGTTCTTAGACAGATCAAGTTCCAAAGGCAGCTAGTTCCCCTCTCAATTTTCATGTGTGCTTCAAAAACTCGACGCGCAACGCGGCAGCCCCCCCTCGCAGCGGGCCTGGCCCCATTGTGGGGCGGCTCTTGTCCCTGCAGCGTCCGTCACAGCGAGCGCTGCGGTAGCCAGCGGGGACCTGGTTTAATATAGAAATGGGAGAGGTCATTATTTCCGGCAATGGTACGCCAAGACCTAGACTAGGTAGAACAAGCCCGAACACTTGGAGATTCCCAAACTATGAGCAATAGTGAAGAATTTGTAAAATACCTAAAGGGAGCATGGGAGATGTTTAAACACAGAAATCAGGAACATAAGGGGAACCCCATACTCTTTTGGGAAACATTGAAAGCAGTGATTAGGGGAGACATTATGGCATATATTTCCAGAAAAAAAAAAAAAAGAAACAGCCAACCCAGGAGTTCTGTAAAGGACTTAGCAAGACATTTAGAGAATTCAAAACAGATCCAACAACCCCAAAACAAAGGAACAAAACAAAGGAACAAAACAAAACACTTGGAAAAAGATCAGCAAGGGAAGCCAAATTCTTTAGACATGGGAATAAATCGGGAAGGCTGTTGGGGAAATCTCATGAGAAATTTCATATCAACCAAACCCATAACCAGTATGTACGAAAGGACAGGAATAACCAGAGGCAAAATATAAATCAATGATGTGTTCAAAAGCTACTACAGCAAATTATATAAAGGAGATGTAGACATAAGAGCAAGAGAAACATTTTTCAAAAACCTGCATATATCTAGAATTAGCCAGGAAGACATGGATAGGCTGAACTCCCCAATAACTCAAAAAGAGATAAACGACAATCCAAAACGTCAAAACCTTCAAGGCTCCAGGCCCAGATGGGCTTTCTGGAGAATACTACAAAATCCTGAAAGAGGAACGGACTGAACATCTCCACAAGTATACCATAAGGCACATTCATGCAGACAAGCGAGATGGCCAACATTATGATAATACACAAACAGGGGAAAGATACTCAGGCCCGAATCTTACAGGCCAATCTCCCTGATAAAGCAGGACACAAAAATGTTGACCAAAATCACGATAGACTAGCGAACATTCTCCCGTCCTTGATACACCCGGACCAATCGGGATTTGTCAAGGGCCGGTCAGCGGTTAAAAATATCAGAAAAGTACTAGCCGCAATAGAATGTGTCTGGCTACATAAAGTGGGGAACACAGCCCTAGTAGCTATTGATGCTGAAAAGGCATTTGATAATATAATGTGGGACCATGTGTTCTTTGTGCTGGACAAATTTGGACTCAGCGGAAACTTTAACAATATGATAAAAAGCAATGTACAATAACCCAAAGCCCAGAATAATAGCAGCAGGACACTTTTCAGACCCATTCCAGTTATATACAGGGACACGGCAAGAGTGCCCTATGTCGCCCCTGTTTTTCAACCTCGCAATAGAACCCTTAGCAATTTATCTGAGACAAATGGAGGCATTTAAGGGAATCATAATGAATAAAACAGAACTAAAAGTATCAATGTTTGCAGATGACATACTAATGTTTATGACCAACCCCAACGAATCATTAAAAAAAATACTGCAACAAATAGAAATATTTGGGTCTTTTCCCGGATTTAAAATCAACATATCTAAGACAGAAATGATATATACAGCTCAACCCCGTTATAAAGCGGTCCTCGGGGGCCACCCGATCTGACCGCGCTATAACCAGGGTCGCGCTAATTTTTAAAAAAATGCCCGCCGCATGCCCGATCGAGAGGAGGGAGGCGCCGGCAGTCCCACACGATCCCCCAGCAGCTACAGATTCCTGTGGGGAAATAAGAGAAGTAGAATAGCTCTAAAAAAATTACAGCTACCAAAAGTCATGGGTGGCATCAATTTACCAAATATTAGAAACTACAATATAGCCTGTGTAATGAGACACGTAGGAGACTGGATTAAGGATACTAATCACTACTCCTCCCCAGAACTAGAAAAATACTTCTCACCAGGGACCTCCCTGAGAGAACTAATTCACAAAAGATGGAGGGATATCCCATTAACCCAAAGAAACAACATTATAATCAAAGACACCATAGCAACGTGGAAAACCGTTAAAATTATTTTTTTTTATTATCTTACACAATCTCAAGATACATACTAATTCAAGACAACCACAAATTCATACCAGGGGCTACTCAGCCTTCATTACAAGTATGGAAAAAGAAAGTCATCACATGCCTAGAGCATCTGATCAACGGGAATTTATGTAATTCCAAGAATTTGCACAAAAATGGGACATTCCACAAAACCTGATGCGCGCGCGCACACACACACACACACACACACACACACACACACACACACACACACACACACACACACACACACACACACACACACACTTAATCAGCTAGTGCAAAAAGTTGACAAACCGCAAAACGACAGTACTACTAAACAACAAACTAGATAATTAGTTTAGCTTAAAGGAACAAAAAAAAAACCAAACTGGCAGAACTATATAACATAAGAAACCAGGATATGGGGACCACACACATGCCAACACACTCAGGGCCTGGCAAAAGGACTTCCCAGAGATACAAAACATTTACCAACTGATAAAAGGTATCCAGTTGGTACACAAGATTATATCATCAGAGAAATGGAGGGAAAAGCAATACAAAATAACACATAGGGCTTATATCGCATTCACAAGACAGATAGGGACAAGGACAGAGGACACTACGATCTGTCCTAAGTGTAAGACACCTAAAGTAGACCTTAAACATTGCCTCTGGACTTGTTAACACAGCTCCAGATACTGGGACCAAGTGATAGAATACATAAAAAGAAAACGAAAGATTTCATGGGCGAAGGACCTAAATCACTATGGTTCTTGCAAACAGAGAACTGGACAGACGGCAAACAAATTAGCAGAACAGTGACAAGACCCTCTGAAATTATACTCCTAGCCGCAAGAAAGACCATTATGCTGAACTGGATACTGCCACTCCAGCCCTCGAAGGAGAACCTACATAATACACTGCACAAACTAATGACAATAGACAGACTGGACACATGCACAGACAGACACAGAACGATGGGGAACTTCCAACAAAGGTGGGACTGGTTTCTAGACGGCAGAAATATGTGGACGAAAGACGGTATAGAACAAAAGGCCTAGAAAAAAAACAAAAAAAAACAGGGGAGATTGTCAGAAGACCCGCGGTTATTTCTGGTCTGTGAGCCATGAGAGGTATCGGAGAAGAGACCTCCAGATTCTATAGAGTGCCTTAAATATGCAAGTCAGGTATATAAAAGGGAACAACAGATCTAAGTCTGGGATGGGATATGAGACGCAAAAGGCGTCTGGAGCGTTTCAAGCATGTAAAATAAAAAAGGACCAACACTCCGAGTTGAGTTTGAGTTTAAAGTTAAAATAGATTAGCTCAAAATCGAGCAACACCGACAGCTTTGTATAGAACACCGCAATGATAACAAGACAAGTAACAGAGATATACTGTACAAGGGAGCAAAATTGAGGGGAAATGAAAATGCAACGGGGGGTGGAAGTGGCCCCGCTGAGACATATAAACGGCAAATAAAAGGGCACCAGTTCTCACCCAGGAATGGGGAGGGACCAAATTACCACAATTACAAGCCAAACATGAACCCAAATGGTGTAAGATTTAATAACCCAAAAGCCTGACAGGTATGGAAGTGGAGCCGCGTCAACACCATGATAATACTAACCAAGAACTTGTGTCAAGATAAATGAAAATCAGTAGAAAAATGATGTTGTATGCGGCCAAGCAATGCGATATACTGTACATGGAAAAGTTGATTGTATACAAGTTTAATGTGATCCCAATAAATCGATTTGTGGGGGGGAAAAAAAGTATTTGGAATACTGCTCAATAATGCAATACTTGTTCACTTGGCTATTAGGGGATACCCTTATAGCGATTTATCTCATCTATATTAATTCTCCACTTCAAAAGGATATACAGTATCTATTGAAAACATTTGAACACAAGGGGGCTTATGCAGAGAGGCACGTTAAGGTCAAATTCGGCAGGTTTGCGCCAAAAATGTCTGCATTGAAAGAGATAGCGGCGAGAATTTGGCGGGGCTATTCAAATTCGCCAGACGTGTGGCGAGAAGCGTGATCTCGCCACTGCGAAAAAACGCACGATTCCAGTAGCTCTGATGCGCATGAACGCGCCAATCGGAGCTACTAAATGGCGCGTTTAGTGGAAATTTTGCCCGCCAACAAAAGTTGGCTGTATTATGGGCTAATACCGCGCGGCTCAGAATGGCGAGTTTCACGCCAAGTGAAACTCGCCTAATTAGCCATTTCCTGCACACCGCGCTACCGGAGTTCCCTGCATACCACAACTATAAATTACAATCCTGTGGTGAATTTAAGCAGTACCTCTCTGCATAAGCCCCAAGGCGTTTTATTTGGAACTTGCAACTTGGTTTGCATTATTTTCTCAACTGCTACAAGTATTGCAAAAGGTCACCTTTTTCTGTATACCACAAAACATTTTGTCTTGTTTTCTCAGACTCTTTTGTAACCTCCATTACAATCCTCGTCGTTTTAAATCAATTTTTCTAATCAGCAATTGAAAACGTGGAGTATTCTTCCTTAACTTCACCTCCTTTCTTGGGTGTAGATTCTAAGTCTGAATCAAACTGCATATCATGCTAGGAAGGAGCTAATCTCTTGCCTTTCTGTTCCCTCTGCAGAATCTCCTGCAGGCTGTTTTAATTCTTTATCTACTTGCTTAAGGCATCTTGCACTGAGCTTTACAACCAGGATAAACTCCTGCATCTGAGCAGGGACATCTAAAGCGGCTATATGTTTAAAGCAATCCAATCCCATTTTTTTTTAATATACATCTGGCACTGGTCTATTAAATACAGCAAAACAAATGCTTAATCTTCGATAAAAACTTTTTAGGTCTCAGACTTGTCAGACAGTATAGGTTCCTTAACCCATTCTGGGATAGGAGTTATGGGGGTAAACAAGAAACACCAGATCAATATAGTTCTCCCATTGCATCCAGCCTTGTGGTCCTAGAAAAAGCTTATTCATCTGACGGACTCCTTGCCGGACTATGCTGTGGAGTTCTGACTCCAGCCTGTATAAACCTTTATTCCATATAACATCTTGAGATAAAGTTCTCACACTAGATCCCTTTCATTGCACTCAAAGTACACATTTAGTGTTATTTAAACATAATGAATTCATCAGAATTAATCATTCTTTTGGACAGGATGTTCCAATACACCTTGTATGTACCACTGACTGGAAAAGTTTGTGTACTATGAAAATAATAACATTTTATTTTAACAAAGACTTGTGTATTATTTACAATGTGATTAAAACATAATTAAAATCCCTAAAGGGAGGAGCATCTCAAGATTGCTGACCATTAGTGTTTCCCCAAGTGAAATGGGTATAGGTCATGCAACTTTAAGTAGTACCTTTAGGAATAGCAGTAGAACCTCTAATTGGCAATAGCAGTAATAGTTGTAATACTATTATAACCTGAGTTATAATGCAGTAGTGTGAGTTAGATCAGGGGTGAGCAAACTTTTTATGCCGAGCCCCCCTTTTCATCCATGAAATTTCTCGGGCCCCCCCTGCCTGATGTAATCAAAATCACATGACGTCAGCGCACGTGAGCTGGTTCAGCCATTGAGGGCGAACCAGCTTTGTAACGCCCCCGTCACGCGTCTACAAAAAAAGTATTTATAGCACAAATTACATAACTTAAAAATAAATATTATAATATTTGTCTAATAGCGTTCCCATTTCTGCTGTATTATTAATCTCTCTCTTCCCGCCACATTAGAACACCTCAGGACCTCTCTAACCTCTTCCAGTCTCTCCCTGTATTTCTCACTCCCCCTCCAGTCCCTCTCTATTCCTCCCCTCAGTGTCTCCCCCTCCCCCCCCCACTCTCTTTCCCTCCCCCCAGTGTGTGTCTCTTTCTCCCTCCCCCCATTGTCTCTCACTCTCTCCCCTCTTCCAGTCTCACACTCCTCTTCCAATCTCTCCAACTCCCTGTATTTCTCACTCACCCTCCAGTCCCTCTCTATCCCTCCCCTCAGTGTCTCCCCCAACTCTCTTTCCCTCCCCCTGTGTGTCTCTCTCTCTCTTTCTCCCTCCCCCTAGTGTCTCCCTCCCTCCACTGTCTCTCACTCTCCTTCCAGCCATTGCCTCTCCCTCCCCCCAGTGTCTCTCTTGCACTCTCCAACCAGCTATTGTTTCTCCCTCCACCCGGTGTCTCTCTCACACTCTCCCTCCAGCCATTGTGTGTCTCTCTCCCTCCTGCCAGTGTCTCCCTCCCTCCCACCAATGTCTCTCTCATCCCCATCCCCATGTAGCTCTTTCACCCCCCCTCCCCATGTCACACTCACTCTCACCCCCCTCCCCATCTCACACTTTCACCCCCCTCATGTCACTCACACCCTCCCCATGCCTCAGTCTCACACTCACTCCCCCATGTCCCAGTCTCACACTCACTCCCCCATGTCCCAGTCTCACTCTCCCACCCCCCAATGTCCCAGTCTCACTCCCCCCATGTCCCAGTCTCACTCCCCCCATGTCCCAGTCTCACTCCCCCCATGTCCCAGTCTCACTCCCCCCATGTCCCAGTCTCACTCCCCCCCCATGTCCCAGTCTCACTCCAACCACATGTCCCAGTCCCCCCCACATGTCCCAGTCTCACTCCCGCCCCATGTCCCAGTCTCACTCCCGCCCCATGTCCCAGTCTCACTCCCCCCACATGTCCCAGTCCCCCCCACATGTCCCAGTCTCACTCCCCCCCCATGTCCCAGTCTCACTCCCCCCACATGTCCCAGTCCCCCCCACATGTCCCAGTCTCACTCCCGCCCCATGTCCCAGTCTCACTCCCCCCCCATGTCCCAGTCTCACTCCCCCCACATGTCCCAGTCCCCCCCACATGTCCCAGTCTCACTCCCGCCCCATGTCCCAGTCTCACTCCCCCCACATGTCCCAGTCCCCCCCCCATGTCCCAGTCTCACTCCCCCCCCATGTCCCAGTCTCACTCCCCCCCCATGTCCCAGTCTCACTCCCCCCCCCATGTCCCAGTCCCCCCCACATGTCCCAGTCTCACTCCCGCCCCATGTCCCAGTCTCACTCCCGCCCCATGTCCTAGTCTCACTCCCCCCCATGTCCCAGTCTCACTCCCCCCCATGTCCCAGTCTCACTCCCCCCCATGTCCCAGTCTCACTCCCCCCCATGTCCCAGTCCCCCCCACATGTCCCAGTCCCCCCCACATGTCCCAGTCTCACTCCCGCCCCATGTCCCAGTCTCACTCCCCCCACATGTCCCAGTCCCCCCCCCCATGTCCCAGTCTCACTCCCCCCCCCCATGTCCCAGTCTCACTCCCCCCACATGTCCCAGTCCCCCCCACATGTCCCAGTCTCACTCCCGCCCCATGTCCCAGTCTCACTCCCCCCCATGTCCCAGTCTCACTCCCCCCCATGTCCCAGTCTCACTCCCCCCCATGTCCCAGTCTCACTCCCCCCCCCCATGTCCCAGTCTCACTCCCCCCCCCCATGTCCCAGTCTCACTCCCCCCCCCCATGTGCCAGTCTCACTCCCCCCCCATGTCCCAGTCTCACTCCCCCCATGTCCCAGTCTCACTCCCCCCCATGTGCCAGTCTCACTCCCCCCCCATGTCCCAGTCTCACTCCCCCCCCCATGTGCCAGTCTCACTCCCCCCCCATGTCCCAGTCTCACTCCCCCCCCCATGTCCCAGTCTCACCCCCCCCCCATGTGCCAGTCTCACTCCCCCATGTGCCAGTCTCACTCCCCCATGTGCCAGTCTCACTCCCCCATGTGCCAGTCTCACTCCCCCATGTGCCAGTCTCACTCCCCCATGTGCCAGTCTCACTCCCCCATGTGCCAGTCTCACTCCCCCATGTCCCAGTCTCACTCCCCCATGTCCCAGTCTCACCCCCCCATGTCCCAGTCTCACTCCCCATGTCCCAGTCTCACTCCCCATGTCCCAGTCTCACTCCCCCCATGTCCCAGTCTCACTCCCCCCATGTCCCAGTCTCACTCCCCCCATGTCCCAGTCTCACTCCCCCCATGTCCCAGTCTCACCCCCCCCATGTCCCAGTCTCACTCCCCCCCATGTCCCAGTCTCACTCCCCCCCATGTCCCAGTCTCACTCCCCCCCATGTCCCAGTCTCACTCCCCCCCATGTCCCAGTCTCACTCCCCCCCATGTCCCAGTCTCACTCCCCCCCATGTCCCAGTCTCACTCCCCCCCATGTCCCAGTCTCACTCCCCCCCATGTCCCAGTCTCACTCCCCCCCATGTCCCAGTCTCACTCCCCCCCATGTCCCAGTCTCACTCCCCCATGTCCCAGTCTCACTCCCCCCCATGTGCCAGTCTCACTCCCCCCCATGTGCCAGTCTCACTCCCCCCCATGTGCCAGTCTCACTCCCCCATGTGCCAGTCTCACTCCCCCATGTGCCAGTCTCACTCCCCCATGTGCCAGTCTCACTCCCCCATGTCCCAGTCTCACTCCCCCATGTCCCAGTCTCACTCCCCCATGTCCCAGGCTCACTCCCCCATGTCCCAGTCTCACTCCCCCCCATGTCCCAGTCTCACTCCCCCCCATGTCCCAGTCTCACTCCCCCCCATGTCCCAGTCTCACTCCCCCCCATGTCCCAGTCTCACTCCCCCCCATGTCCCAGTCTCACTCCCCCCCATGTCCCAGTCTCACTCCCCCCCATGTCCCAGTCTCACTCCCCCCATGTCCCAGTCTCACTCCCCCCCATGTCCCAGTCTCACTCCCCCCCATGTCCCAGTCTCACCCCCCCATGTCCCAGTCTCACCCCCCCATGTCCCAGTCTCACTCCCCCCCATGTCCCAGTCTCACTCCCCCCCATGTCCCAGTCTCACTCCTCCATGTCCCAGTCTCACTCCCCCATGTCCCAGTCTCACTCCCCCATGTCCCAGTCTCACTCCCCCATGTCCCAGTCTCACTCCCCCATGTCCCAGTCTCACTCCCCCATGTCCCAGTCTCACTCCCCCATGTCCCAGTCTCACTCCCCCATGTCCCAGTCTCACTCCCCCATGTCCCAGTCTCACTCCCCCATGTGCCAGTCTCACTCACCCCCTCTCCCCATGTCACACTCCCCCATGTCCCAGTCTCACTCCCCCATGTCCCAGTCTCACTCCCCCATGTGCCAGTCTCACTCCCCCATGTGCCAGTCTCACTCCCCCATGTCCCAGTCTCACTCACCCCCTCTCCCCATGTCACACTCCCCCATGTGCCAGTCTCACTCCCCCATGTGCCAGTCTCACTCACCCCCTCTCCCCATGTCACACGCTGATGCAGGAAGCAACGAGATGCTGCTGTGTACTGTAGCACAGCGCAGCACAGCGCCACCTAATGGCCAAAAGAAACATTGCAGCTGCAGACGACTTTTTTCCCTCTGCTCCTGGCGAAATCGCCGCTGCTTCCTGCGCCCCCCCTAAACAATCTTGCGCCCCCCCATGTCCCAGTCTCACTCCCCCCCCATGTCCCAGTCTCACTCCCCCCCCATGTCCCAGTCTCACTCCCCCCCATGTCCCAGTCTCACTCCCCCCCCATGTCCCAGTCTCACTCCCCCCCCCATGTCCCAGTCTCACTCCCCCCCATGTCCCAGTCCCCCCCACATGTCCCAGTCTCACTCCCGCCCCATGTCCCAGTCTCACTCCCGCCCCATGTCCTAGTCTCACTCCCCCCCATGTGCCAGTCTCACTCCCCCCCCATGTCCCAGTCTCACTCCCCCCCCATGTCCCAGTCTCACTCCCCCCACATGTCCCAGTCCCCCCCACATGTCCCAGTCCCCCCCACATGTCCCAGTCCCCCCCACATGTCCCAGTCCCCCCCACATGTCCCAGTCTCACTCCCGCCCCATGTCCCAGTCTCACTCCCGCCCCATGTCCTAGTCTCACTCCCCCCCATGTGCCAGTCTCACTCCCCCCCCATGTCCCAGTCTCACCCCCCCATGTCCCAGTCTCACCCCCCCCATGTCCCAGTCTCACTCCCCCATGTCCCAGTCTCACTCCCCCATGTCCCAGTCTACTCCCCCATGTCCCAGTCTCACTCCCCCATGTCCCAGTCTCACTCCCCCATGTGCCAGTCTCACTCCCCCATGTGCCAGTCTCACTCCCCCATGTGCCAGTCTCACTCCCCCATGTGCCAGTCTCACTCCCCCATGTGCCAGTCTCACTCCCCCATGTGCCAGTCTCACTCCCCCATGTGCCAGTCTCACTCCCCCATGTCCCAGTCTCACTCCCCCATGTCCCAGTCTCACTCCCCCCCATGTCCCAGTCTCACTCCCCCCCATGTCCCAGTCTCACTCCCCCCCATGTCCCAGTCTCACTCCCCCCCATGTCCCAGTCTCACTCCCCCCCATGTCCCAGTCTCACTCCCCCCCATGTCCCAGTCTCACTCCCCCCCATGTCCCAGTCTCACTCCCCCCCATGTCCCAGTCTCACTCCCCCCCATGTGCCAGTCTCACTCCCCCCCATTTCCCAGTCTCACTCCCCCCCATTTCCCAGTCTCACTCCCCCCCATGTCCCAGTCTCACTCCCCCCCATGTCCCAGTCTCACTCCCCCCCATGTCCCAGGCTCACTCCCCCATGTCCCAGGCTCACTCCCCCATGTCCCAGGCTCACTCCCCCATGTCCCAGGCTCACTACCCAATGTCCCAATCTCACTCCCCCCCATGTCCCAGTCTCACTCCCCCCCATGTCCCAGTCTCACTCCCCCCCATGTCCCAGTCTCACTCCCCCCCATGTCCCAGTCTCACTCCCCCCCATGTCCCAGTCTCACTCCCCCCCATGTGCCAGTCTCACTCCCCCCCATTTCCCAGTCTCACTCCCCCCCATGTCCCAGTCTCACTCCCCCCCATGTCCCAGTCTCACTCCCCCCCATGTCCCAGTCTCACTCCCCCCCATGTCCCAGTCTCACTCCCCCCCATGTCCCAGTCTCACTCCCCCCCATGTCCCAGTCTCACTCCCCCCCATGTCCCAGTCTCACTCCCCCCCATGTCCCAGTCTCACTCCCCCCCATGTCCCAGTCTCACTCCCCCCCATGTCCCAGTCTCACTCCCCCCCATGTCCCAGTCTCACTCCCCCCCATGTCCCAGTCTCACTCCCCCCCCATGTCCCAGTCTCACTCCCCCCCATGTCCCAGTCTCACTCCCCCCCATGTCCCAGTCTCACTCCCCCCCATGTCCCAGTCTCACTCCCCCCCATGTCCCAGTCTCACTCCCCCATGTCCCAGTCTCACTCCCCCATGTCCCAGTCTCACTCCCCCATGTCCCAGTCTCACTCCCCCATGTCCCAGTCTCACTCCCCCATGTCCCAGTCTCACTCCCCCATGTCCCAGTCTCACTCCCCCATGTGCCAGTCTCACTCCCCCATGTGCCAGTCTCACTCCCCCATGTGCCAGTCTCACTCACCCCCTCTCCCCATGTCACACTCCCCCATGTCCCAGTCTCACTCCCCCATGTCCCAGTCTCACTCCCCCATGTGCCAGTCTCACTCCCCCATGTCCCAGTCTCACTCCCCCATGTGCCAGTCTCACTCCCCCATGTCCCAGTCTCACTCACCCATGTGCCAGTCTCACTCCCCCATGTGCCAGTCTCACTCACCCCCTCTCCCCATGTCACACGCTGATGCAGGAAGCAACGAGATGCTGCTGTGTACTGTAGCACAGCGCAGCACAGCGCCACCTAATGGCCAAAAGAAACATTGCAGCTGCAGACGGCTTTTTTCCCTCTGCTCCTGGCAAAATCGCCGCTGCTTCCTGCGCCCCCCCTAAACAATCTTGCGCCCCCCCAGGGGGGCGCGCCCCCCAGTTTGCGCACAGCTGAGTTAGATTATAACCCCACACATTAAAGTTCATATGCTTTGGTCTTAGGATAAAGGCAGAGTAATATAGGTGAAAAATTGTTTCACTGTGAAACAGTGAGCTGCAGGGGGAAAGACAGGGGTGGACGTGACTGGGGACGCGGCCATGACGTCACACGGCAGGTTTGCCCTCATTGGCTGAACCGCCAGGGGGCGTGGCCTAGCGCTCTGTCGCTAGGTCTAATCAGAATTTTAATTCGAGGCTGAAAAACGCACCGCACAGCGCAGCGGCCCCCCTCCCCTCGCAGCTGGCCGGCCCCATTGAGAGGCGGCTCTTGTCCCCGTAGCGCCCGCCATTGCGAGGACTGCAGATGCCAGTGGGGACCAAACCTAAAGCTCTCACACATTTTAATCTGGTCTTTAACTGTTACATACATATACAATCTTTAACTGTGTATGCAATGTCTTGTATATAATGTATAATAACCCTGTTCACTTAATGTAACTATGTATTTGTAACCATGTGTTATATTGTCATCATAACTACGCCCAGGACATGCTTGAAAACGAGAGGTAACTCAATGTATTACTTTCTGGTAAAACACATGATCTGTCCTGACTGCCTCAGAGGGGAGTTAAACCCACATTTTCACTGCCGCTTCTATTAAAAAAAATAAATGTAAAAATAATATTTGACATACTGTGGAATAAAAAGTGACATTGTAACATCTGTGTATAGACCACAAATGGCCACTAATGGGAGACATCTGTTTCAGCCCCTGCAAGCAAGGATGTCCACCCGACCACTATAGTTGGGGCCTGACTTCTTTCTGATGTGCTCCTCCTCCTCAGACCGCATGATAATCACCGGTCCACCAACAAAACTTTTGGGAACAAATCTGGCAACAAAATGATCACAAACAGGGAAGTGTTGCAAAGATCATGCACTGCTTGCGAGGTCTGCTAAAGAAATCAAAATGATGATTTTAAAAAGTCATTAAACATTACAAAGAATTGGGGGGGAGAAATGCAGTGAGATCAAATAATAAAGAACAGATATAATTATTCCTGTATGCTCATTTGCATGTCTTAGTCAGGTCTGCAACCCCGCCTTTCACCATTATCACCCAGCACACAGCACTTCCACTGCAGCAAGGGATTCTGGGAAATGACATGCAAATGTGCACACAGTGTCACCTTTTGCTTCAAAACCATTTTTAACATGGTTCCCTATAGGCTTAAGCTTCCTGCATGGTCACAGCTTTAAGCACAGCCAAGGTTTTTGTCACTTTTTTTTAATCACCATAACAAATATATACATATACATACAAAACAAAAAGAAGCGCCAGTTCCGTATAATAATTAATAATAGGAATTTATTAAATGACCAAAGCAGTCGAATAGACCAATGTGAAATTGGTGTGATTAAAAAGCAATAAAAAAACAAGTGATAACAGTGTGCAGCAATGTGTGAGTGACCTGCAGAGGGTATAGTACAGCGAGGTGACCAATAAATGATAAGGAGGAAAATAACCAATGGTACTGGTGATGAATGTAAGCAGTAAGTATAACTGCTGACAGCCCAATGGGTAGAAATAGTCACCAGTAAGAGAATGTTCCTTCTCAATCGAGATCCGGTGTGCTCTTCTCAGACCAAAGGGTCTGATTCCAGATAGGGTAATGACGTTTCCAGATGAAGATGATACCAACTTCCTCCTGTGGCACACAAAGATGAACTGTGTGCCGGAACCTCGTGTAGAGGCAAACACTTCCTGATATTCAGACCTCGCTGTGGCGCCGAATGAAAGTTTAGAGCGGTAATCCGTTCCTGGAGCTCCTCGCCTACTAACAACGTCACCATGTGGCTGCGTCACTGCGTGGCTGCGTCTCTACGTGTCACATTCCAACGCGTTTCGTCACTAACACGTGACTTTCTCAAGGATGAGATCGTAGTAGATGTGCTGGCGTAATATAGCCATAATGATTGACTCAATTAATAAAACCAGCTGTAATAATAATAATATTTTTTTTATACACACACACACACACACACACACACACGGCCAAAAATATACAACAAAAGACAGGAAAGCCCAATGCTAAATCCAAAGTGACAAAAATACAGTGAAATCCTTATATATTCTCTTGGAAAAAAAAGTAGTAATTTAGTTAAACCCTTTGGCCAAAGCGTTACAAGCCTGCAAGCCACGACTAGTGAGCAGGTCCTAACACTACCTGATAATATTCTCATTTACCTCTATTTGGAGGGAGAATGACCACATTGGGTCTGTCCAAACACAGGAACATGGAAAAGACCTGCTAACTTAGAAAGTGGGGAGGGGCCGCTAACCTCCAAACAACTGATAACAGCTGAAAATTAAGCTGCTCACTGGTCCTGCCTTGATGTGGCTTGCAGGCTTATAATGCTTTGGCCAAAGGGTTTAACTAAATTACAATTTTTCAAGAGAATTTAGTATTGGGCTTTCCTGTCTTTTGTTGTATACAAACCTAAAGTAAAAATATTTTGTTCTTGACCTCAACCGTTATAAAACATGGTTTAAGAAACAAAAACACAAAAATTATAATATTATTCAGGAATTAAGTAGAAATAGCGGTGTTAGTTCACTTGTGATTATTAGGCTTTTTTAGAACTTTTATTTGACTAACAATTGATATTATAAGACAAGCTTTCGAGCGTTCTCACTCCTCAGGTCAGCAATACTGATTTACAGAGGAAGAGAAAACACTGGAAAACTTGACTTATAATATCAATTGTTAGTCCAACTAAAAAAATTTAAAATTAAAAAACTAATACTGAAGTACTGTACTCATTTACTCTGCACTAACAATTCAGCAACGGGCATAAAAGATGGAGAGGGGAGTAATAACCGATGTCTGACTCATTTGGAGGTCGGTCCATTCAGGAAAAAAATCAAATAAAAATAAAATACTGCAATGTTTTCCCAGTTTGTATTGGTCACATTTTTTAATCTTAAATTTACCAATATGGCAAGAATAAAAACCATGCTTTCATTCAAAATTCAGAACAGCTCGGGTGACGTCAACGAGTATGGTCGGGTGAAGGAGAAGCTCCCCAGACCCTCGTGTATAACGCTTTTTCTTCCACGTGTAGGGAGCGCTCAAATCTTTGGATGGTATACAGGGAAAAAAGAATGGAAGAAATAATAGTGCAGACCAAATACAGTATGTGCAAACAATAGTCTCTAAATAGGTCTCACTCACAATGAATGGATGAATAACAGACGTGTCAGAGACCCTTCTCTCTCTGACAGGAGCCCTTGTGCAATAAAAGCCTTCTGATGCTGTTGGTGTTAAATCAGTAATCTGGTGGGCTAGAGGGGTCCATAAATTCTGAGTGTACCTCCCGAAAATGCAATAAAGAAAGAGCGCACACAATGGTATAGTACAGTGGTGCGCAAACTGGGGGGCCAAGATTATGTAGGGGGGGCGCAGGCTGCGTGCGTGGAAACCTGGGGGCGGGCAGAGCTGTGCCAGAAGCTCCGTGCAGAGGCTGCTTCCAGTTCTCTGCTGTGTCTTGCAGAGGGGGCGGGGCCTTGTAGAGGGGGCGGGGCCTTCCCTGCACACAGACAAGCCCTTCTCCTCCTCCTGTCTTTTACCCGCCCGTTTTCAGCAGCACATGGGGGTATATGTATATGTGTGTGTATGTGTTTTGTATGTATATGTGTGTGTGTATATGTATGTGTGTGTGTGTATATATGTGTGTGTGTGTGTGTATATATGTATGTGTGTGTGTGTGTGTGTGTGTGTGTGTGTGTGTGTGTGTGTGTGTGTGTGTGTGTGTGTGTGTGTGTGTGTGTGTAGAAATGTGTGTGTATATGTATGTGTGTGTATGTGTTTTGTATGTATATGTGTGTGTGTATATGTATGTGTGTGTGTGTGTATATATGTGTGTGTGTGTGTGTATATATGTGTGTGTGTGTGTATATATGTGTGTGTGTGTATATATATGTATGTGTATGTGTGTGTGTGTGTGTGTGTATATATAAAGTATGTGAATGTGTGTGTGTGTGTGTGTATATCTATATATATGTGTGTGTGTGTGTGTGTTTGTGTGTATATATATATGGATTGTTGTGTGTGTGTGTGTGTGTGTGTGTGTGTGTGTGTGTGTGTGTGTGTGTGTGTGTGTGTGTTTGTGTGTATATATATGTGTGGATGTGTGTGTGTGTGTGTGTGTGTGTGTGTGTGTGTGTGTGTGTGTGTGTGTGTGTGTGTGTGCGCGCTGTGCCTGTTGGTTGTCTGTGGGTGTGGGTGTTGGGATTGAGTGTTGTGTGTGTTGGTGGTGATTATGTGAGTGTTGTGTGTGACTGTGTGTGTGTAGTGATTGAGTGTGTGCTGTGTTGGTTGTGATTTGAGTGTGTGTTGTGTGTGTGTTGTGATTGAGTGTGTGTGTTGGTTGTGGGTGTTGTGATTGAATGCAGCGTGGCACAAACTGAGGGGGGGACGCCCCAGGCGCAAGATTATTTAGGCGGGGCGCGTGCAGAAAAAAAACCTGGTTGTGCAGGCGAAAAAGATGTGCGCGCGCGGGTGGCCAAATAGAATAGTGCAGGTGGGGCCACGTGATTCGGAGGTACGCGGAGGAGCACGCCCCAGCGCTGTGATGTCAAACGCCCCTCCCTCCGGTGTCTGCCTACAATAGCGCTGTGCTCCTGCTCTCCTCCGCTGGCAGCCTGCTTCGCTGCGATCCTCTGCCAGTGGAAGGGTAGGCTGCCACTATATCAATCATACTATGAATGTACAGAAATAATAAAAAAAAGTGTAAACACTTCCCCGCTCGTGCTTGCAAAATTATGCAGGACACCCTGTGCTCATGCTTGGAGAGTTGGTGATGTCACCGCTCTCAGCGGCAGCGTGGACGCAGCCTAATTTTGCAAGAGCGAGCTGTTGAAGTATGTAAGTATTTAGGCTGCGCTTATAGTGCCGGCGACGCGACGTCGCCCGAAAACAAATGCATTGTCGCTGCCGCGTGTGCTTATAGTAAGCGTGCCGTGGCAACGTGATTTTTTGAAGCCGGCAATATTTGATTTTTAAGGGGCTGTCGCCTCATGTGACAGCCCCTGAACCAATCAATGGCCTGGTCGCCCACGCCGCCGCCGCAAAGCGAAATACAACTTTCGCTAGCGGCGACGGGTGACGTCGCGGGCACTATACGCGCGGCCTTAGACATATTTGTATTTACATTGTATACCGTTTAATAAAGGGTTTTTTTTCATGGGATTTTGATTACATCAGGCAGGGGGGCCCGAGAAATTTCATGGATAAAAAGGGGGGCTCGGCATAAAAAGTTTGCTCACCCCTGGTATAGTACATAAGGGTATAATGTGGCATAAACACACACAGGTATTACACTCACATTTGAACAATGGTATCGAATGTTGGAGAGAGCCGTAGGTGACTCGTGGGGGGATGCCGCTAGTACAGTCACTTAGAGATTTCTTCCGCGTACGTCACATCCGGTGACGTCACTTCCTGTGACACAGCGGTCAGGGCGGAAGACGCTGTCTTCCGCTGTGATCTCTCTGGTTCGTTTGCCAGCACCTCCTCACGTCAGTCAACCCCAAGGCAGTATTCTCCAAATGGCTATGTTTAGATTCTACGCGTTTCGTAGCTACTTGCCACTTCGTCAGGAATCATAGGTGTTAACCCCAATGCTCTCCCCTATATATTGTGTAGACAATTGTAATTGTATAACCCGGTAATAAGCATACTTTCCCCTAAACTTTGAGCCAAAAATAGGCTCACGAAGCTACTGAACGTGCAGCCATGGCTCACAGCCAGAAAAAGAATGTTGGGCACAGAGTTTCTAAGTATTTCTCCCCACCGCAACGAAGCTCTGAGGTGGCCACAAAAAAACAAGATGGCGCGACCACATCCGGAGCACGCGGCCTCAGGCAGGCAAATGCGGAGCGGGCCCGCTCGGGAGAGGATGCAGGCATTGAGGCAGGGATAACCCGGTCCTACCTAGTAGACTTATTCACCGCCATGCACGCAAAGCTACAGCAATCCTTGCAAACGGAATTAAAAGCTGCGGTTGCGGAGTTCAAGTCAGAAATGGCAGGCCTGACAGAAAGAACCTCCGAGCTTGAGAATAAAACGGAAGGGATCCTACAAAGTCAAGTGTCAGCAGAGGCAGAGATCTCTCGCCCGGGTGCGGAAATTAGCTTCCTAAAAGACAGCCTGGAGGACCAGGAAAACCAAGACAGGCGGCAAAACATAAGAATCCACGGGGTGCTCGAGACGGTTTTGCCTGTCAGCTGCAAGCATACTTACTCGACCTTTCTGCCTCGGTGTGCAGGAGTGCAGAGGACAGAGACTTTGAAATGGATAGGGCACATCGAGTGCGGGGCCCGCAGTCTGAGGATCCCAAGCGCAGGAGAGATGCGAGTGCGGTTCCATAGCTACACCACGAAAGAACATCTAATTGGAGCCTGCCGCGACAAAGACCCTATCCATTTCAAGGATGAACATCTCCAAGTCTTCAACGACCTGTTCAAAGTAATGATAGGCCGCCGACGAGATCTCAAACCCCTGAACCTACTACTGAGGGAAAATGAAATAAAGTACAAATGGGGATTCCCCTTTAAACTAATTGCGAACAACAAAGGGAGATACCTCACCATTAGATTTCCAGAGGATATGTCGCAGTTTGCCCGTGCTTTGGGCCTTACACCGCCGCCCTCCTGGAACACTGAAGATCCCAGTGCCCGAGGATCGTAGAATAATGACGCCCCAATAAGGGCCTCGGAGAGAATCGCGGTCCTGAAGCAGCTGCGAAACAAGTGATTCCCTTCGACACTTAACATTTAGCCCTGTTGGCAGTCGCCCTATTTGGTGAAACCAAGCAGTCCCGGAGAAATGCCCAAATGCGGCTGCACGAAGGGCCTCCGGCCTATCGTAACAACTACCCCGCCTTTGGAGGGATGGAACTGAAGACACCGTCGGGAAGCTTACCAGCGGTGGAGTTCGAGAGGCGCTCGACCAAGATCCGGAGCAATGGTTCCCTTGCTGTTTCCTCTTTTGGCTCTTTGGGCCCCTGGCTCGGGGGTGGGGGGGGCCTGTTCGGAGGCGAATGCCACTGATACCCCTGATAGAGATGGAGCCTGTTTGTCATGGGAGAGGGGGTTTGGCCCGGTATTAAAGGGGTTACACCCCATTTGGCCACCCCCTGCTCTCACTTGGGAAGCAAGGGGTTAACTGGACTGCGGTCCAGTAATGTGTTTTACCCTGCTTCAGCACCCAAATGTATATTCCCCTGTAAATGTGTGTTGTTCCCATTCCAGTGTCTGCACCAACACATACACTGGGATCTATGCGGGAGGAAAAGGGGTAATGTTAATTCAGTGATTATAGCCCTTTGTTCCATTTTTCCACCTTTGCAGGCTCCATTTTGCAGCTCCCCATAGGTTGCCGTTGCAGCTCAATACGATCCTATGGGGAAACTGGCGATTTGGACCCATTTTCATCGGAAGACCTGCAGGTGGCGCCCGAGAGGAGGAGCGGCGGTTCCCCATTGTAAGTCAATGGAGCCATTCATTTCAATGGGGATTCCTCGACGCCAACCTCCAGGAACGGGTTGGCAGCCATCCAAACTGCAGAAGCGGATACAATATCTGAAAAAGAGCTTTTGATCACATTAGTTCAAGTTCAAATACATTTGGCGTGGGAAACATAGGTTCTAGGGCACCCAGAAAATTATTTTTTGCCCCTAGACCCAGGGAACCCCCACACACTACCACCACCGGGTCCGAGAATGAGGGACCCCCATAAAGGGTCGCGCCATTGACTCTAATGGGAGCGGAGGTCCCATTGAATCCTATGGCGGCGCCGGCCCATGCATTTCCTATGGCGGCGCCGGCCATATTGATTCCAATGGGGGAAAGCCGCGTGGCTTTAAAACGGCTAAATCCGAAAGGGTAAAAAATATAAGCCTATATCTCCGGTTCTGTGAGTACCAAAGGGTTGGGATTTTGGTCGCAGGTAGTCACTGTTCCGGCATGACTGCATGGCCATTTCCAGCCCTCTCGGATCAACCAGACGGAGTGTAGGCAAATGTGAAATTTGTAATTTTACCATTGACTTCAATGGCGGAGTTGCTCCATTGAAAGCCTATGGCGGCGGAGCCCGTTGATTTCAATGGGAGAGTGAAAAGCAGAGATTTCTTTTAGCTATAGCGGAGAATCCTGCATTAAAGGTAATAGGGGATTTTAACTTGTTTTTTGTATCTCCGGTTCTGAGGGTCGTGGAAGGCTGATATTTGGCCACTATTGCAAGGGTCCTCCGGCATGAGGACCTGGCAAATTTCAGCCCGCTCAGACCCACAGAACGGATTATTTTAATATGTGTAGATATTAAAGAGTGTATTGTATTTTGGGTCTGGTAGAAAAACCCAGACCCCATATGGTATGTTAATGCTCAGGGGGGAGACAAGTGGTCTACAATAAACCCCCTGATCAAAGGCTCCCCCACCCTGCTTGTGTATGCTATCACAAAGGAAAGCAGGACGTGGGTACTTTATGATAAGTGTTGTGTTTCACACCTTGGGACAAAGGCTTTCCTGTCCGACCCAGACTTTCAGACGCCAGTCTTGTGGGAGGGGGGCTAGGGAAATAAGCCCCTGATTAGAATAATATCCACCCAGTGGGCAGGGATTATGGTGCCTCTCAAGTGAGGTGGCAAGGAGGGATTCTGTGCAGATAATTGTTCTCCAATGACTTGCACTCAATGCCAGGGTATAGGAGTGAAATTCCATATAAACGAGTGTAAGCTCTATACCCAGTGTCTTCGTGTCTTTTCGTGATGTCTTCATCTGAACCTGTATTGCTAAATGAATTGCCAATCCTGTATCCTGATTGCTTCATTGTCCAACCCTAAGTGTTATTTCTTGTCTGTTATTTGTATCATCTTGTGTGTTCACCTTCTTTAAGGAATAAACTATATTTATTATATCTAACTCGTGTTCAATTCAACCCAGATATTTTGGTGTGTATTATAACCTATCACAAGCTACTGTGACACTGTTGCCCTAGCCACTTCCCCCATCCCTGACCGTTCACGGGTCCCCTGGCTTACCTGGTCCGGCGCACCCTTCCAGGACGTGCCAGCCGTGGGCGGTCGGAGCTCCGACCGGCCCATACGAAGTGCTGGGAAGCGGACTCTGAGCTGTCGGAGTCCTCCACCAACGGCGCACGGAGATTTCCGAGGAACTTCGAGTGATCTACGCGCGCCAAAGGATTTTCCGTTCTTTAGAATTAAGCAGACTAATGTTGGATGTCGGGCTTTCCATGATAAATAATACCTTAGTATGACTTTTTTCTCACGTTTTTTGTTATTCGATACGGTTGTGTTAGTTAAGGATTCCCCCCCTCCCCCTTATCCATACCAGAGCCCCCTATTTCCCTAACCCCTCCTGGATCTCCACTTACTCCCCCCCTCCCCAGTCCCATCCTCCTCCTCTCCCCTCCCACCACCCTTCACCCACTGGAATGTTAATGAGCCATGGGGACACAAAGAAAAGATCTTTTTGTTCACAGATGCATCAGATTCAACCTCACCCACTCCAGCGTACATCTGCGTTGCCCCAAAGGCGCACAGCCGAAGGGCAGCCAAAGGGCGTGAGCCGTTTGCTGATGTTAGTTCATGATAAAGCTGCTCTATTTCTATCTGAAACTCACAAGCCCTTTATCCCCTGTACCCAATTTTCCTACTTTATCTGTCCATGAAATGTCTGTGAAGTGACTGTATAACCCTGTTCTTTTATTGTAACCATGTATTTTTTTTAACTCTGTGCCCAGGACATACTTGAAAACGAGAGGTATCTCTCAATGTATTACTTCCTGGTAAAACATTTTTTATAAATATAAATAAATAAAACAGGGTTTGTATGTAAACTAAAGGGAATGCACAAACTACTTGTTAAATGCTAAAAGAGATAAGTAGCGCTTACAGACATATTGTATGAGCCATTCAAACTGTTCCTAAACAAGGATCCGAATATTATGATATAAATAATAGAATGGTTAAAAGGTTTATACTCATCCCCTAAATCTACCCCTCTGGCCCCACCCTTTACACCTCCTTCTGCCCTCTGTTTGCCTGCCTTCTCCAGATTAGATTTAGACCCAAATATGCTACCCAAACATAATGGTTGATAAAGATATATGCTAAGAAGGGTGATATGATGCCTCACTGGCTAATGTTGCAGAACTCAAGTTACATCTCTCCCCTGCCCCTCCCCCCCTTTTTTTCCCCTCCCCCCCTCTTCACCCCTTACCCGTCTCTGGTAGATGGTCAACTCTAGCACCCGGCGTGATTCAGTAAGGCAGTACAGGTACACTGTACAAAGAGGATGTAACCCGAGAGGGGTTAAGCTGTGTTTCTTTAGCTAGGGCGGCTTTCTCAAAGATGCCATTTGAAAAATGAGGCAAGGTCAAGAACTAATCTTCCCCCCTCCAGCCCCCTTCCTCCCACTTCTCTGACCCTCCCCCCCCCCGACCCTTCCTCCCCTCCTCCTCCTCCTCTCCCCCCCACCCATCCATCTGCATTAGGTACGCTTAAACCAACCTGATGCTAGCTTTCATGGTAAAGCGTCATATGAGTGAACAGAGTGACTGAAGGATAAATGAATGGGTCATTGATGGGACCCGGGAAAACAACCCCAGGCGGTATTAAATGACGTTCACACAGTATGTACGGTTCGTACAGCGGAATAGCAAACTGTGCCTTGAAGTGTTTGAGATTGGGATTGCGAGCCAATGTGATTTACCATGTTTAAATCTCTCTAAAAGGTTTACAAGAAAGTCCAACTCGGACAAAGTTTTAGGAAAAGGAGCTGGCACTGGTATCGCCTCCCCATGGGCCCCCTCCCCCTCCACCCCCCCCTTCCTCCCACCCCCTCCCCCCTCAAGGAATCCCAATGTCAACTTAATATGTTGACAACATATGTGACAGGAGAAAAATGTTAGGTATGTTTGTAAGAGGGTTTGGTTCTTCCTGATCCCACCTGCTGTGACCACCAGACACCCCCCCGAAAGGGTCGTAAGCCCAGAAAGCCGATTGGCTTCATGATCGATTATACTTTTTTAAGGTCTTGTTCAGACCTATTCACTTCTATTCTTTACCTGCTGACCCTGTCCCAGCAGGTCAATTTTTCTCCTTTCCCCTCTTTCCCCTCCCCCCCTGTCCACCAGACCTGGTCTAGACAAAATGCCCACTCAACAAATATGTTTGCTGGAGCCGAAACTAGTCCCAAAGCGGGTGAGTCCAGCCCTCCTCAGTGGGAGAGCAGAGAACCCAAGTTCTCGTATAAAAAATAGATCCAATGGCTACCCAAGTCGCAATTAAGATAATATCCTTGAATGTGAAGGGCTTACAAAATAACAGAAAAAGGAGACTAGCGTTACAAGAAATGAAAAGGTCAGGGGGTGATATTATCTTCTTGCAGGAGACGCACTTTACAACCCTAGACTCGCCAAATCTATTTAAGAAAGTGTTCCCAATGAGTTATTACGCATCATTCAGTAGTAAAAAGAGAGGAGTTGCTCTTCTACTCCGACAGGGAACTCATTCAATCATGTAAAAACAACTGTGGACCCAGAGGGTAGATTTCTAGTGGTATATGGCTCACTAGCTGGCTCGGCGATCGCTCTGGTCAACCTGTATGCCCCTAACGACAATCAAACAGAATTTCTAAAATCAGTTCTTGAGGGAATTGATCCTGGATACTTGTCATCGGTTATAGTCGGGGAGACCTAAACATGGTACTTGATCCCGCCGAGGACAAATCATCCACTCCAGGCCGCTCCCACGAGGTGCGCTCCCAACAATCTGGGAAAAGGTTCAGAGAGATAATAAAAGATTTCTCACTGATTGACATTTGGAGATCCCAACATCAGGGCCAAAAGGACTTCACCTTCTATTCAGCCCCTCACCAGACCTACTCTCGTATAGACTACTTTTAGGTATCTAAGAATGTGCTAGAGGCCTCATCAAACTCAGATATTGGCCCAATTACCTGGTCGGATCATGCACCTATTATGTTGACCCTCACAGCCCCATTCATGAAATCAATTTCCTATAACTGGAGGTTAAACGACTCCTTACTAAACCATCCGGAGATGGATTATTTTTTTCCACAACCTAGGCTCGGTCACGTCCCCGGCGGTCTTGTGGGAAGCCCATAAAGCGGCAATCAGAGGTAAGTTTATCTCGATTGGATCCCATAGGAAAAAAGTCAAAGCAAAATTACTCAAAAATTTAACGGATGCCATTATTAAGCTAGAGCAACAACATAAATCCAACCCATCTAAAAAAAAAAAACTATAAAAATTTGAATAATGCTAGAGCTGAATTAAAACAAGCTCAGCTAGAGGGCGTAGAAAAGGCCCTTAAGTGGACCAATCAGTTGTATTACGACAAGGGCAACAAGGCAGATAGACTTCTAGCTAGCAAACTAAGAGGAGTGCAAAAAAGGTCACAAATTACAGCGATCAAGAATAGGTCTGGTGAGATACTATATAATGACAAGAGGATTGCAGATGAGTTCACCAAATTTTATACTAAATTATATAACCTGAGAACTCAGGCCGGACGCCCTGAACCGGCAGCATCAGAATCCATAGCAAAGTACCTAGATAGTTGCCACTTGCCATCTCCGACGGACGAGGACAACGCTATACTTAATGCTAAAATATCAAAGGAGGAATTGGCAGAAGCTATCAGCACATTGAAAATTTCTAAGTCCCCAGGCCCTCATGGATTCACGAATGTTTATTATAAGAGATTTTTGCCAATTTTATCTGCTCACCTTCTAAATATGTTCAACTTCTTTATGGAAGGGAACCCAATCCCACCATCCATGTCATTAGCTAATCTAGCTATTATACACAAAGATGGGAGAGACCCAATGCAATGTGGGAGTTATCGCCCAATCTCACTTCAGAACAATGACCTCAAACTATATAGTAAAATTCTGGCAAATAGGTTGAACCCTATATTGCCTAGACTAATACATAATGACCAAGTTGGGTTTGTGGCGGGCAGACAAGCCTCAGACAACACCCGGAAGATAATTGATATAGTTGATCTTGTCCACCTCTCAGGATCCAGGGCAGTTCTATAAAGCTTAGATGCAGAGAAGGCGTTTGACAGGATTGATTGGTCATTCCTGGATAATACCCTACGAAGGTTCGGCTTCAAGGACGCATACTTGGAGGGGGTTCATGCGCTTTATCGTAATCCTTCGGAAATGGTTAAATTACCAGGGGGCAATGCACAGAGGTTCGATATCAAAAATGGTACGAGGCAGGGTTGACCCCTATCTCCCCTCCTTTTTGCCTTGACGATAGAACCTCTAGCTTCAAAAATCCGAGGAAATTCTAATATCCAGGGCATATAAATTGGGCATATAAATTATAAGATATCGTTGTTTGCTGACGACATTATTTTAACTCTCTAGACCTCAAACATCTCTCCCCAATCTCCAAAAAGAGCTTTCGGATTTTGGCAAAATTTCAGTTTACAAAATTAATAATGATAAATCCGAAGCCCTAAATTTAAATTTACCAGAGTAAGAGGTGAAACTGTTAAAATTAAATTTCAACTATAAGTGGAGTTCCTCATACATCAAATATCTGGGAGTAAATGTATCAAGGAACTACCACTCTATCACCACAATTACCTGGCCCTTTTTAGGAAGATAAAAAGTGATTTGGATAAGTGGGAAGGTTACCAAATCTCGTGGATCGGGAGAATGATCTCGGTTAAAAGGAATATACTCCTTAGACTATTATACTATTTTCAGACACTCCCAGTCCAAGTGTCCGGCACAGAATTAAAAAACATTCAGAAAAGACTGTTTCATTTCATTTGGCAGGGCAAAAGGCCCAGGATTGCTAGAGCAGTTCTGATGTCGTCAAGAGCAAGAGGTGGCCTAGGAGTCCCAGATATTGCAAGATACTACCAAGCTACCCAATTAAGGCAGCAGTGGTTTGGAACGCCAATCCAGGTCAATACTGCTGGTTAGACATAGAATCGCACCATGCCAGAACGCCCTCTCTGCCAACCTGCCTTTGAACTTTGAATAGAGGAGACATACAATCGTGTAAATTCAAATTAGGAGCAATGAGGCATACCTGGGAGATATGGAAGAGAGCTAAACTCAAATTTAAGCTCACAGTCGCTAATTCACAATTTACCCCAATTTGTAATAACCCCAAATTTCCCCCAGGCAGTGATTCTAAACAATACGATCAATTTCAATTATAAGGTATCAGGGCGGTCGCCGATCTATTGAGCCTAGGGAAGTTCCTAAGTTATAAGGGGCTACGAGCTAAATACGAAATTCCTGACTTGGACACGTTCAAGTATCTCCAAATTCGGCACTTTGTGCAGACAATTTCCCCAAAATTGGAATTCCCTCTCATAAATTGAGACGCTGTATCGCAACTCGGCCCATCAAAAAGGTCTAATAACAAAAATTTACGCCGAAATGGAGATGTCAGCAGACCCACCTGTCCATGACTACTTGCTTAAATGGGCAGCAGAATTGAACATAGTTATTGACAGAGAGGAGTGGGAAGATATATGGGAAGCGGCCTCGGGAACTTCCATATGTACCACAACGAAGGAAAATATATATAAAATATTATTTCACTGGTATCTTACCCCAGTGAGAATAAAACAAATCTATCCTCTGGCCTCCGATCTGTGCTGGAGAGGCTGTGGACAAAAGGGAGATATGGCCCACATCTGGTGGACATGTCCAGAAATTCAGAAATATTGGCTAACTGTACAAACTTTAATAAAAGAAGTCACGGACCTCACAATACCCATTGATCCACTGACCTACTTGTTGGCCAGGCCAATGGAGAACATCCACCGGCCAACAAGGAAATTAATCTCTTTCATTCTCACAGCGGCTAGGTGCGCAGTAGCGGCCTCATGGAAGAAGGTATCACCCCCTCCAAGCAAATGGTAAAAAAAAGGTCAATGATGTAATGAGTATGGAAAAGCTATCAGCCTTTCTAAAAAGATCGACAACTGCTTTTTATAATGTTTGGGAACCCTGGCTGATCCTACAGCCAAGACAAAGACCCCCTCTCGGTTGAATTAGGCGAGGATTAGGTTCCGCGCAATGATGGATGTTGGTGCAAGATCGGGTGGGAGGCCCTGGGAGCTCCCCTCCTATCTGGCTGCCCTCCACCCCCCTGCCCTGCCCCCTTCTCTCTCTTTTTTTCCCTTTTTCTTGTCTCTCCTCCTTAGGTTCATTATGTGGGCCGGAGGCCTTGCCCCGAGAGGCAAAGGCCTGGTCTATTCTTTCTTATTCTCTCTATGTAAAAGTTAAAAAATGAAAACGTTGTATTAGGCTAAAGACAAGCTATCATATGTGTATATTTGTATACTTGCCTAATAAAAAAAATTAGGAAAAAAAAAAAAATTTTCAGAACAGCTCTATGATTAAATATTTACACAAATCAACTTTAGATGACATTTCATAGTAAGCCATAGGAGAATGAAGGTACTTTAGCAGATAAATATCAGTCTATGATAGTGACTGTTGGAAAGAGGCAGATTCCAAAGAGTGTACAGGCATACCCCGCATTAACATACAATGGGACTGGAGCATGTATGTAAAGCGGAAATGTACTTAAAGTGAAGCACTACCTTTTTCCCACTTATCAATGCATGTACTGTACTGCAATCGTCATGTACGTGCATAACTGATGTAAATAAGGCATTTGTAACAGACTCTATAGTCTCCCCGCGTGCGAACAGCTTCTGGGAGCCGGTATTGCTGTTCAGGACCTGCTGACAGGCGCATGCGTGAGCTGCCGTTTTCCTATTGGGCGACATCCTTACTAGCGACTGTACTTAAAGTGAGTGTCCTTAAACCGGGGTATGCCTGTAAATGTTTTTTGCAACGTAGCCAAGTGACTTACGTCAAAGTTGATATATTAAGTATCTTATTTAGAAAATGTCAAGAGTTGGGTGTATTGCACCATTTTTTTTTCTGACCCAGAAATACTGTATTTCAGCCTTTTACTTAATGTTACTGTTTATGAATGCTAAATATTTGATATGCATACTGCAGTGCAAATGTGATGCATGTGTAATTCATGTCACATGAATGCTAAAAGTCGTAGGCTAAAGTTGATATTCTTATGTGTTTTACAATGCACTACACATTGGTATTACTTAGTCTGTACAAAACAGAAATAATTAAATGGAAATATATGGCAATTAACAAATTACGTATAACCGTCAGAAACGCACCTCTGTGAGAAAGGCTTTTAATGTGTTCCTTCGTTGATGCAACAGTTCATGATTTAATCAATTTGCAATGCAATGCTGGTTCCTCCAGCATTAAAGATTAAAGTGGGATAAAAAAAAACTATACATTTAAAGTGGGCCATGTATCAAGAGGATTCCTGCAGCTCGCTCATGATTTACAAATAAAACATTTAAAACAGAAAACTTCGTAGGGTAGAATTTTGCATATGTTCTACAAGACTGAAATGTAGGAATAGACAAATGAAAGCCCTTCAAAGAGACTCTGTAAACAGGGTGACATGTGAGGGGTTTGAATTGATATAGCTTATTCATTTTGTGATATGTCAATAGTGAGCAGGAACAGCTTCCCTCCACCCACAGGTCAAATGCAGAAATAGTCATTTTTGCCGGATGCTCATACAGAAAAGAACTACCATGTCTTATAAGGACAGGTCGAAAGTGGGTCCTGCGTGGAACTAGCTCATTTATAACCAGTCAGCGACTCGGGTGCCTACTGAAAAAAAGAGCACATCATTTTCATAGGGGGGAGGGGGGATTTGTACATACAAATTAAAAAAAAACAGTGTGCCAATTTGCGTGTCATTACCCAAAGTAGTAGGCTGAAGCTTAATAACTGCACATGTAACAATGGAGTGAAAAGCAGGTTTTGGTGACCTGTGGAGGGCTGTACATGCATTCATGATTTACAATGGTATTATACTTACATTATGCTATTGTTTTGTTTAATTTTAAGATCTGACCTAAGCAGGATTTTGTTTTTTATATTCTCCTTTCATAACCTGCAAATAAACTCTTTCCCTTGATGGATGCAGCAAATCTTCTAAGAATAGCTTGGTGGGGCACAGTATTTATCAATCTTTATAGTACTTCTGTGCAGAAAGACTATGCTGGCTTCACAAATAAGGAGGTCACTGTGGTGCATGCACTTCTGGCTCAAACACAACCACTGCAGTACTTATGAGTATATACTACAACAGAGCACCAGGCAATAATAGAGAGGCATCCAGTCCAGAGGTAATAGAATGGTGAACCAGTCACGCAAGAACAAGGGGGAAAGGGAACACTGAATAGGGTAAACTGTAAGCCTTAAGTGCAGCAGTTTATAGGTAATCATCGAGCAAAATAGAGGGAAGAGAAAGACATACCATATTAAGAAATCATTGAAATGACTGGGCAAAAGACAGGGTAAAAAGCTTTAGACGGACGGTTCTACTCTGGTTTCAATGACCAAATTGAGGTGTATAGGGGGAAATGCCTATTTAAATAAGTGCACATTAAAGCACAGAACTGTACTGATGCGAACGGAAGAGGAGTCCTCTTTTGTTCCTCTGCTGGCTAGATCCTGTTCGGCGCTCAATGGGAGCACAGAATGTAATCTCCCCTGGAACAACTATAAAAGCCTACGATGTAGCCCACTATTTCTCAACTGGAATGTCATGATCCTCTGCCAAGGGTGCCGCAGACGCTGGGGGAAAGTATGCTGGCTGCTCAGCGGGCACATTGCACGCTGTCTAGAGTCGGAGAGGCTGCGGTCCGCTTCTCTGCTGTCTCAGACCAGCCAGAAGCAGATCGCAGACTCTTAATGAGGCCTGATGAGCAGGGGTGCCTGAGATTTAAAAAAAACAAACAAACAAAAAAAAAAATCCATGGGTACCCTAAAGCTTAAGTACCACTGACCTAGCCTAGTGGCCGGGACAAATTGTTGAAGCAGATTACAACTTTCAATTTATCAAGGCCTGCTGTAGTCTCCAAATGGCAACTCCTGCTGTTTATACTCAATCTACTATCCAGGCAGAGTCGTTTTCTAAAAATACTGTAGTAAAAAAGTCCTTATTTGAAAAAAAAAAAAAAATCCTATCTTAACCTGGAGAGGTATTACCAGGAATATCGATTTAGGTTTTGGGCCCACTTTTCATTAATTAAATACACGGTTTAAAAATTATAGTACATAACTAAGCAAGGAAATAAGAGGGATGAAAATACCCTACGCATACAGCATTGTGAATATCTGACAAATAAAAAAAAACAAACATGCAGGGAACACTTACCCTATAAAAAGACATGCAAGAAAAGATGAAGCACACTGAGAAATAACTTATTTTTGAGACATCTAAAAATAATTGAGAATTTTCAATGTTTCAAAAATCTTAGTCTTATTTCAGTTAAGGATCTAGAAATCTACTTTTTAGTTCTAAGAAAAGATCCTGGGTTTAGGTGTTTGAGGACTGATCTCCTTCCCGTTTAAGCTCCCCTTCCAATTAACCACGTGATCCACCAACTGGCAGGCAAGACATATGTATGTCACAGTGTATAAACTTATCAAAATGTGGCGCTCAGTGTATATGGTTTAAATCAATATCAAATAAACCCACAGTGTTATAATAAATAAGAAAATAAACTGTGATACTTATACAACCACGTGTATTCAATGCTGCTGTGACTTGATGCAGGACTGCTCTTTCAATCCTCGTAGGCAAGTGAAGGGTGAAAATCATCAAGAAGCGCAAATCATGTGTAAAATAAAGAAAGACAACAAACTTATGGTGCAGTATTGTGTGAACTTTGTGTGATAAATGGCTGTGGTTAGGTGCTCAGAATACTCACAAACGTGAGAAGTACGCAGGCATATAAAGGTATCTTTAACCCATGGGATGAGGCCAATTGGTAGGATAGGAACCGCACTGCTACTCAGGTATACTGTAGCGCTCTGGTACACTTGTGGCCCCTTAGGAATAAAATGAACCGGACATAGTGCAGACTGTACATAGAATATTTATAAAACAAGCAAAATCCAATCAACTCACATGGTGATGGAAAGAAACAAGCGTGTAGATCACAAAGTGGATCTCTGCAAGACCGGGAGAGTGGTATCTCTGCTTTTCCTCTGTACAGCTATGCGTGTCACGGATGCGTCTCACCGGGGACCGGAAGTGACGTCATCTGCTCTCAGAGGCTCCGGTTTCGTCTCAGGGCATCACTCTACGCGTTTCACCTTGTAGGTTTCTTCAGGAGTGATTTTCCATAGTGTGTGAGCAACTTATATACTCTAATCTCTACTCTCATAGGTGGGGAGTGAATTGGATACTGGAGCACATTTAATTGAGATGGCCAACTGCTGCTGATATAGACAATTATCTAGGTAAAAGCAATCAGTATATGTAAATAGATGCAAGTAATACAGGTTAAAACATTTAATATATGAGTACTTGATTAAAAACATGTTTATACATAAGGTAAAAAATGGCATTAAATAGCCATTAGTGGATAGCCTAAGCCAGCGGTGCGCAAACTGTGGGGCGCGACCCCCAGGGGGGGCGCGACACTGCCGACGGGGGGCGCGGGGTTTACAGAGGCTCCGCGCGCTTCCCGAAGGCACTTAAATTAAGTGCCGGGGGAGCTGCAGGGCCTCTGTAAACCTAACTTACCGTGGCTCCGGCGGCTTCCTCCCTGCGGCGCCATGGCAACGCGGCGTCAAAATGACGCCGCGAGGTCATGTGACGTCACGTTGCTATGGCAATGTGACGTCACGTTGCTATGGCAACGTGACGTCATTACGCCGGAGCGCGGGTAAGTTGGGGGGGGCGCGGGAGCGAGGGGACAGCCATCAGGGGGGCGCAGGGAAAAAAGTTTGCGCCCCCCTGGCCTAAGCTATAGGCAAATTTTAATCTGTTGCATCTGACATATGCACAGACTCAAAAATCCTAAGGATATGAAGACTTTTATTACTATCCCTAAAAAGGCTAAAATAAATAAAATACATAAAATATATTGACGCAAATTAAGTAGAAGGAACAAAATCTAATGGAAAGAACAAAGATGAAACATAATTAATGGATGAGACAAAAACCATAATAATAATGATGTTTATATATGTTATAAAAATGGTTTAAGATCAAAATCCAAATTTAAACCTGAGGGTGCCAATGTATTTAGCTCAAACATCCAAAATGATTCCCTTTTAAGAAGGGCTGTATTCCTTATTACCACCTCTCCAATGGGGCATAACTTGCTCAATCGCTTTGAATGTTAACCCTTTAGGGTCTGAGTTGTGCATCAATAAAAAGTGATTAGAAACACTGTGTGTTGTTACTTTTCTTTTAATATTGCTGATGTGTTCTAATATTCTAGTTCTAAGGGGGCGGATAGTTTTACCAATATACTGTAACCCACATGTGCATTCAATAAGATAAATGACAAAATTTGATCTACAATTCAAATGTTGTTGAATGTTATATTTTTTATGTGTCACATGTGATTGAAAACTATTAATATCCTTAGAGCTGAATTTACATGAAGTGCACATTTTACAGGTATAAAATCCCTTAGGGGGATCTAGCCAACCGGAGCGAGTATGTACAGGACCCTTTCTAAGGGCACTGGGGGCTACAATGCTTTTAATATTGGGAGCTTTTTTATACACCATTTTAACTCTTTCAGGTAAGTGTTGCCCTAGAATAGGGTCATTTTTTAAAACAGACCAATGGGAATTCAGAATGTTGTTAATCTTATATGCATCCCTATTGTACTGCGTGATGAATGGTACATGTATCACATCACTTGGTGCATTTTTGGCTGCGGGGATAAGCATGGTTTCCCTTGGTGTATTTGTTGCCCTAAACCAAGCTTTTTTGACTACATCATCCTTGTATTTTCTCTCAGCAAACTTCCTGGTCAATACCATAGATTGTTCTTTGAATATTGTGTTGTCAGAACAATTTCTTTTAATTCTACGGTATTGTCCGTAGGGTATGTTTGCAATCCACTTGTTTAGATGACAGCTGGATTGCAAAATATAATTATTTGCATCAACTTCTTTAAAGAAGTTTTTAGTTTTGATGCTATTACCCTCCAGATATATGGTAAGATCCAAGAAGTTACTCTAGTATAAACTTTATTATATATTATTATATAGATTAACAACATTCTGAATTCCCATTGGTCTGTTTTAAAAAATGACCCTATTCTAGGGCAACACTTACCTGAAAGAGTTAAAATGGTGTATAAAAAAGCTCCAAATATTAAAAGCATTGTAGCCCCCAGTGCCCTTAGAAAGGGTCCTGTACATACTCGCTCCGGTTGGCTAGATCCCCCTAAGGGATTTTATACCTGTAAAATGTGCACTTCATGTAAATTCAGCTCTAAGGATATTAATAGTTTTCAATCACATGTGACACATAAAAAATATAACATTCAACAACATTTGAATTGTAGATCAAATTTTGTCATTTATCTTATTGAATGCACATGTGGGTTACAGTATATTGGTAAAACTATCCGCCCCCTTAGAACTAGAATATTAGAACACATCAGCAATATTAAAAGAAAAGTAACAACACACAGTGTTTCTAATCACTTTTTATTGATGCACAACTCAGACCCTAAAGGGTTAACATTCAAAGCGATTGAGCAAGTTATGCCCCATTGGAGAGGTGGTAATAAGGAATACAGCCCTTCTTAAAAGGGAATCATTTTGGATGTTTGAGCTAAATACATTGGCACCCTCAGGTTTAAATTTGGATTTTGATCTTAAACCATTTTTATAACATATATAAACATCATTATTATTATTATGGTTTTTGTCTCATCCATTAATTATGTTTCATCTTTGTTCTTTCCATTAGATTTTGTTCCTTCTACTTAATTTGCGTCAATATATTTTATGTATTTTATTTATTTTAGCCTTTTTAGGGATAGTAATAAAAGTCTTCATATCCTTAGGATTTTTGGGTCTGTGCATATGTCAGATGCAACAGATTTAAATTTGCCTATAGCTTAGGCTATCCACTAATGGCTATTTAATGCCATTTTTTACCTTATGTATAAACATGTTTTTAATCAAGTACTCATATATTAAATGTTTTAACCTGTATTACTTGCATCTATTTACATATACTGATTGCTTTTACCTAGATAATTGTCTATATCAGCAGCAGTTGGCCATCTCAATTAAATGTGCTCCAGTATCCAATTCACTCCCCACCTATGAGAGTAGAGATTAGAGTATATAAGTTGCTCACACACTATGGAAAATCACTCCTGAAGAAACCTACAAGGTGAAACGCGTAGAGTGATGCCCTGAGACGAAACCGGAGCCTCTGAGAGCAGATGACGTCACTTCCGGTCCCCGGTGAGACGCATCCGTGACACGCATAGCTGTACAGAGGAAAAGCAGAGATACCACTCTCCCGGTCTTGCAGAGATCCACTTTGTGATCTACACGCTTGTTTCTTTCCATCACCATGTGAGTTGATTGGATTTTGCTTGTTTTATAAATATTCTATGTACAGTCTGCACTATGTCCGGTTCATTTTATTCCTAAGGGGCCACAAGTGTACCAGAGCGCTACAGTATACCTGAGTAGCAGTGCGGTTCCTATCCTACCAATTGGCCTCATCCCATGGGTTAAAGATACCTTTATATGCCTGCGTACTTCTCACGTTTGTGAGTATTCTGAGCACCTAACCACAGCCATTTATCACACAAAGTTCACACAATACTGCACCATAAGTTTGTTGTCTTTCTTTATTTTACACATGATTTGCGCTTCTTGATGATTTTCACCCTTCATATGTATGTCACAGAACAACACAGATATTACCAGATACAGAAACGCTTAATATCTGATGGCAAGTAAACTACAGTATAAGAGAATAAAGGACATTATATTCAATTTCCACCAGTAGGTAACTGTGCATTCTAACAAACTTAATTATACCAAACACAAAAATGCACAAAAAAAATAAATAATCTAATACACAACGTTAAAGGTCTGCTGTTTTGTACAAGCAAAAATTAATGTTTAGATTACATCTTCAAGCACGCACCAACAAAAGAAATTCTCATGAGATCAACCCAGATCTCTTTTCTTCCTTTGATACTTTTTTTTTAATGAACTGTGGATGATAAATCTGATACCCAATCATGCCAATTTCCAAGGGCTTTCATTAGCCCCGGGTTATTAAACACGCCGGCCAGGCCATGTTTTAGGGATAACTAGAATCCCTTGATATACCATTTACTACCCTTTAGTGCCCCCTCTGTGACCGAATACTACTCAGAACCCAGTAACAGCCTGCACAAATTATACATGCTTTACTGACATTTTCTACCTTCCCAATGTAATTCATTTCCTAACATTTAATCACAACTTTACAAAATGGCATGTTTTTATACTTATCTGGTTCTATGAAATTCATCAGATACTTATTGTCCTTAACTTTTAGTTGTTTGGCTGAAGATGGTTTAAAAATTAGTTTGCATAAAGAAAACTAGAAAGTTGCATAAAATTAACATTTGCCTGTAACTACAAAGTCCCACAGCCTCAGTAACAAGACATTAGGTAAACTTTCATTTAAATAAAACTTATATATGAATTTTAAAAATTGCTTTGATATACTTGTCTGGTAAAGATAAAAATAGCCTATAAAATAAAATTAACACATTTTAAGTATTCAACGTATAACAACCACACAAATATTTTTAGCTAAGAAATACAGTGCGCACTGTCCCATAAATCCTTGTCTCCTCAAAACGAATGTGGTTGTCTCTTTGCTGCTCCTATTCTACTGTGATCAGTGGGCATAAAATGGGCAGGGACTCAGGAAGATCTTAGTAGCTTTATTAGCCATCTAAACAATAATGATAGAAACCTTGCACTGAGTGGTGAAAACCACAGTAGTGAGATACATTTCTTGGATCTTAATCTGACTATTGAGAACAACATTACAAAAACCTACTTTAAAGCTGCAGTTCAGTCTTTTTTTTTTTTTTTTTTACTTCAATAGTTTCATGTGGGCAATCTCTAATTACCTAAAGAACTGCATAGCTGCCGGGCAATTCGTTCTCCGTCTATTGATCGGCAAAGTTTGGCGACATCTTTAAATATGGGGAATGTAAATCGTTGCTATAGGAACAAGCATGCTTGTTAAAATAGAATACAAGAAAATTGGTCTTTCAAAGTTGTTGTTTTTTAAAACAGAAAATGCTAAAAGTATTTTTTCTTACTACAGAACTGATTTATTTAAAAAAAACACATGCAGGATATTGCCTGAACTGCAGCTTTAAGGAGGTTGATGTAAACTCTTAACTGGACCATAAGAGCAATCACTCAAGCCATTGGCTTAATAATATTCCATACAGTCAAATGCTACGGGTCCGTAGAAATTGCTCACAGGTAACAGATTTTGATGTACAATCAAACTTTGGCCATGAAATTTATTGATAAAGATTATGATCAACAACTTGTTAGTAATCCATTAAAAGGAGTAAAGATCATCCTAGAGAGCAACTGCTGATCCCCAAGAGCAGCAAAATACCAGTAAAAGAGAAAAAGTTGATTGATACACCTTTATTCATTACTGGATTATGTAAACAAGAAAACAAGATAAGAAAGATTCTAGAGAAACATTGGGGTATCCTCCAAATGGTCCCGTGTTACGGGATAAAAATCACAATAAATCCTAAGGAGGCATTTAGGAAAGCCAGAAACATTAAAATATTCTGTCTCCTAGTGTTCTGAAAAAGGATTTTAGTAATAGACCCACCAATGGCAATTTTCTTTTAAAACCAGTGGGGAACTATACATGTGGTCAATGTGTTGTATGTAAACACATGAATCCAGATAAAAGCATATGTGATACCAGGACTGGCAAGATATATAAAATTACGCAATTTATCAACTGTCTCACAATGTTTATTATGTATATCATTGACTGCTCCTGCAATCTGTGGTATATGGGGAAAACAATCAATCAATCAGACCACTGAAAACGAGGATCTGTGAACATGTTAATGGAATTAAAAATGCACAATGCAACCTGCTAAGAGGTAAAAAGATCCATAACTTGGCACAGCATTTTTTTAACCCATCACGAGTATAAAACTGACGGATTACATTTTAGAGGGATAGAAGTTGTTCCAAGAGATTCTAGGAGATGTGATAGAGAGAATCTACTTCTCCATAAGGAATAACTTTGGCTTTATACCATTGGCAGCAAAGCGCCTGGGGGTCTTAATGAATAATAGAACAGGCCGCTTTTCTCAAATAAGAACGTCTAAACATCTTATACTCATTCCAATCAGATTCTCTGCTTTTCTCAGTGGTTTTTGTTTCTATTTCATTTGTTGTATACTTTGGGAATTATATTAAATTAAGGATATCTACTATCTCTTGTACAACATTTAACCAAGAGTTTATATGTATGCGTGTTATTTTCAGATATACTGTATATTTTTTCCATTACATGGTATTTTTATGATTATGTTCACTTTTTGATGCTACTATTTGCCCAATCTCCGGGTTTAAGAGATATTATATATGTAACTGATTCAGATATATGTACGGTTACATCAACTAATTAATAATTAGCACTCTATATATCTGTTATGATTAATAGGTCATTTATTGTGGGTGTTTTTCTTTATTAGTGCCCATTCATTATCCATTTCATCTAAATATTCTTTGATTCCATCATACATTCTTGTTACGATGTATATCTATGTAGTTGCCTTTCTTTGTCGTCATGTAGGCTTTATTTCACTATCTTCATGTTTTGTGCTTCTTATTTTTATCTTTTATCTCATTTACATATTTGTGTTTATGATGTAGATCTTTTCAGCTTTGTGTATAGTTGCTTTTTTTGTTGTGGTGTAGGCTTTATGTTGCCACATGTATTGATGCCCCCGGTATATCGTTGCGCTGATTGGACGGCTTAGAATACATTATCCAGTGAGATCCCAATTGGTTTACAGATACTATGTGAGCAGACGTCTAGTCTGTAAATCGTGCGACAGAAATCAATCAACAGGAGGATATTGTCATGAAATCTTCTTAATATCCCTTTAATAGTGAGCAGTTCATGTTAATCCTTGGGGTATGATACAATGTATATTGCTCAAGCAAAATGAGTGCAGATGATATTTATAGCATTGAACGCCTAGAGCTCTCAGTGTATAGTGGTTGCCTAATTTGTAGGCCAATCAAAGTGAGATTTATGGGATACTAGGGGGGACACAACAACCCAAGGGTAAAGTGCTCCCCTTTTCACCACCACACTGAGATACACTACTTAAAGCAAATAGGCTATGCAGATATATCTACTACAGTGAAGACTCCAGGAATGACTCACTGTTTGTGGAGGCTCAGCAGAGCATGCATCCAATATGGCTTCAGAAAAAAGTTTCAAGTAGAGGCTCATCAGGGCGTGCGTCCAACTTGATTGTAGATTACAGGAAGGAATGGCCTCGTGAGAATTCTCACGAGAATTCTCAGTTCACCTTAATCAGAATGAATGCTTCTTCAAAAATATTTAACGTAAACTGTTCAATTAAAATGGTTTAATGTGGTAATAAAAAGGATGTTCGTCATCTGATTTATTCTGCGTCCTTTAGTTTTCATAATATTTAAAGTAGTGCGTGTTTCAGTTTAAGAGCTGCCCTCATACGAACCCCGTTTACACGCAAACAGTTTTCAACTGTATTTTAAATAACAAACTATACATGTAAACGTCTGTCTAATGATAGGAGTATCTTGCACAGCAACACTTGGAAACTGAAGCTAGGAGTTTATGATCACATAAACCACACCGCCAAAGAGTTTATCAGTACATCACAAATTAATATTGAGATACATAAAAATTGCCTATATCAATGCATTCCAGAGTAAGAAGTTATCTAAACTAAAGAAAGTATTCGTAGCGCTAAATTAAATCAGTGCCAAAGTGTTAAAGTGCAACAAGCTGTTAATATATAGGTGTCTAATAAAATATACTATACAAATATAATGACCAGTGTCATGATATACTGTGAACTGATCAGATACAAGCAACAAATACACCGCTGGTGCAGCACTACAAATGCACAGTCCCCTGTGGGGAAGGGGAGGCCAATTAGACCATTGGATGTTAAAAATATATTTCACACCTTTGAAACATATTGCACAGACTATTGGTTCTCTTCTCGTCCCTTTTATTACTTTTTATCCCTCGTATATGTTAAACGTGAGTTTGTCTGTTTGACATTTGTCCATAGACTAGTGAGGAGCGCACTACTTTGGAACTTTTTATTCCAGAGGAAGCTTGTGATGGGTTTTGTGATCCAATTCCCCCTCTAGAGCCTTGGACATCAATACCCGAACGTTCTTCATTCTTACCACCCCTGAATATATCCTTTCAACAATTCCGAGCATAGAGCTTCAACTCAAATCTTTCTCACCTCTCCTTGAAAAGCCGAGAAGCAGTCATTTAAATAGGGCTGAAATCTTCCACAACAGGAGACACAAATTTGCAGCATATGAATAAATGCCTTTTTCATCAAAAAGTCAGATATTCTTTAAAATTATCTATAAAAAAGGTCACAAAGGAGGACAATGGCCAGTGTGGAAGCCTGCTTGCACCCCTCTATAGCTCCACATCAACTGCATTTACTGGGATCAAGACTTATCCATTAACCCTTTTCTTTCCCATAACCTCTATGGGTACCAAGATTATGTTTTTAATCATTCTGAAATGATTTTAAAAAGGCAAACATTCATAACTGAAAAGGACACATACATACTCCATAATATAATTCATTTTAGCAGAACATACATGGGGATTCTTTTGAAATTCTATGGTGTTGTAAAGTGAACGAATATAAAATGCTTTGTTCAGCACAAAACATGTTTTAAAATGCAATTAATCAAGTGCTATCTATAAGGAGTCTCCCACAAACATCCCTTTGAAGTGACCAGAACATTGGTTTAGATATCAGATGTTAAATGCACAAAAACATCTTTTATGAAAATGTTTGGACACAGATGTCCAATTTTCCTTTTCGTCAGACAAACGAGATAATAATCTTGGTTCATTACAGCAGTACTTGCAACATTTGTCAATATATCTGAAAGAACATACATACATACATACATAGACAAAAGAAACAGCGCAAAAAACCTCATAGTGTAGTATATAAAATTATATTGTGGTAAAACAGGTGAGTATTGCACGTACATCAAATTCAATAGTTACTAGCAGTACATGTTTTGGACATGTTACCAGTCAGCAACAGATGGTGGGTAAAGATCACCGGATGGCTCCCCTTCTCCTCTCCCGTTTCGTTCAGGATGCCGTGATGCAGGGCAGCAGCCCCTCAGCATGAATACAGCAGTCCGGTGGAATACAGCTGTCTCTCCACGTGTAAACTGTGGCTGTTTGCGGTAGAAGCAGGCTCTCAGTCACTGGCTTCAGGCGTGCGTCTGCACGTGTGGCGTCTGCTTGCAGCGCGCTTCGGATGACGTCATCAAGCGGCGCCGATCACTCTGCAGTCTCAGCCAGCCACAGAAGTTAGATGGCATAGATTGCAGTAACGGAGATGGGGCCAGGTGACAGAAATAGGGTACTGGCACACTGCAGGTAGTATCAGAATGCGCCCTCTTATCCAACGCGTTTCGTACTTCAAAGGTACTTCGTCAGGGATATCGGAGGTCTAGAATGGGGCGCTTCTTATACCAAAACCCTCTCCTGTGATTGGCTGTTTATTTTGAGTCCAGCCTCTCAAACAAATGAGGGAAATTTAAAAAGATAGGACCCCTAATACATATAACTTTATTGAGAATAGGGGAATCCAATCGATAAATAACTAAAAGTATAAAGAAACAAATATTAATAACCATATCAATGTTAAACAACTCTAAACTAGCATGAATTGAAAGACAGTAGATATAAGATACGGATATATATGAAAAAGACAGGTTGACACTTTCACAGAGATAAAATATTATTGCAGAACTAGAACATTATTAAATAACCTGATTCCTTATTAGTTGTAAAACTTTAAAACCAATAAAAGTATTTTGTACATTTTAAATAATTGAAAATTAATTTAAAATATTTATTTTAAATTTTTATAAAAAGATTCATAATTTAGTATAAAGACCAGACATCAATTTCTTCGTTTAGTCCTAACGGGGACAGTGTTTGTAATTTGTAGATCCAAACATTTTGTCTCTATCTCCTCCCCTTCTTCCTGCGGGTACAGTCTGAATGCCAATGTATCTAAGACAACTATCGTCACTATTATGTTTTAACTTAAAGTGTCTGGAGACGCTATGATTCTCTAATCCTAATCTTATATTCCTAGCATGCTCCAGGATTCTCACTCTAAGGTAACGTTTTGTCCGACCAACATACTGGTATCCGCATGGACATTGAAGGAGGTACACTACATATGTCGATTTACAGGATATACAATCTTTTATTAAAAAACTCTCATTTGTAGTGTGTGAAGAAAATTTCTTCCGTTCCAAACTAAGCATTTTACAAGATTTACATTTGCCACAGCTATAGTTACCGCTAGGTCTGATTGGTAGCCATGAAGTCTCAGATGAGGATATAGTTGGAGGTCCAATATCACTAGGTGCTAAATAGTGTTTGAGACTTTTGGCCCTGCGGTATATAAAGCTAGGCTGTGGAGACAAAGAAGAACCCAGAATGGGGTCATTACACAGGATATTCCAGTTTTTCTTAATAATATTCTGGATTTGTGTGTTAACTGAGTTATACTCTGTAATAAATGGAATTTTGATTTTATCACCCTCAGTGTTCTCGTCTATTTGTTTGAAATCTTTTTTAGAACCTTTTTGTATAAGGAGGGATTCTCTATCCATTTTACAGACCCTCTCCAACGAACTTATTAAAAGTGCTCTATCATATCCACGTTCTATAAATTTGTCCATTAAAACGATGGATTGATTTTCAAAGTCAATTTGTTGACTACAGTTGCGTTTAATTCGCATAAATTGACTGACAGGAATATTGTCTATCCAGGACCGTTTGTGGTTACTGGTTGACAATAGAAAACTGTTGGTATCCACCTTTTTGAAAAAGGTTTTCGTGTTAATATATAAACCAGTTTTAGATTCCAAATGGAGATCCAAGAAATCAATTTCATTTGTGTGAGTCTCAGCAGTGAATTTCAGATTGAAATCATTGGAATTGAGATACGACTTAGATTGATCTTTTTATACGACTTTATACGACTTAGATTGATCTTTTTATAAAAATTTAAAATAAATATTTTAAATTAATTTTCAATTATTTAAAATGTACAAAATACTTTTATTGGTTTTAAAGTTTTACAACTAATAAGGAATCAGGTTATTTAATAATGTTCTAGTTCTGCAATAATATTTTATCTCTGTGAAAGTGTCAACCTGTCTTTTTCATATATACCCGTATCTTATATCTACTGTCTTTCAATTCATGCTAGTTTAGAGTTGTTTAACATTGATATGGTTATTAATATTTGTTTCTTTATACTTTTAGTTATTTATCGATTGGATTCCCCTATTCTCAATAAAGTTATATGTATTAGGGGTCCTATCTTTTTAAATTTCCCTCATTTGTTTGAGAGGCTGGACTCAAAATAAACAGCCAATCACAGGAGAGGGTTTTGGTATAAGAAGCGCCCCATTCTAGACCTCCGATATCCCTGACGAAGTACCTTTGAAGTACGAAACGCGTTGGATAAGAGGGCGCATTCTGATACTACCTGCAGTGTGCCAGTACCCTATTTCTGTCACCTGGCCCCATCTCCGTTACTGCAATCTATGCCATCTAACTTCTGTGGCTGGCTGAGACTGCAGAGTGATCGGCGCCGCTTGATGACGTCATCCGAAGCGCGCTGCAAGCAGACGCCACACGTGCAGACGCACGCCTGAAGCCAGTGACTGAGAGCCTGCTTCTACCGCAAACAGCCACAGTTTACACGTGGAGAGACAGCTGTATTCCACCGGACTGCTGTATTCATGCTGAGGGGCTGCTGCCCTGCATCACGGCATCCTGAACGAAACGGGAGAGGAGAAGGGGAGCCATCCGGTGATCTTTACCCACCATCTGTTGCTGACTGGTAACATGTCCAAAACATGTACTGCTAGTAACTATTGAATTTGATGTACGTGCAATACTCACCTGTTTTACCACAATATAATTTTATATACTACACTATGAGGTTTTTTGCGCTGTTTCTTTTGTCTTTGTTTTTCTAGCTCTGGTTTTTATTATATTAATATCACATTAATATCACATTATAACACTAATCACGATTATTAGAGCGCAGTTCACCCTTTGTTTCTAATACATACATACATGTATGTATGTATGTATCTGTTCACATACTATATGCAGAATTTAGCTGCACGTAACTTTTAGTACTTCTTCTAGGTAATGCATCTAAATCGTATGCAGTGTACAGCGATTGTCATGTTTGTTTGTGCTGTGGAACTCTGGAGATGCTCTCTTCTATTGTATAGATTTCAGATGGAGAAAAGTTAAATTTCTTCTCATAGGAAATGTGTTGTTGCCTATTAAAAGCATGGTACATTATTTAAGGAAAAAGTGCCAAGTGTTTTTGAATGCTCTGCTTTCCTGCATTTTTCTTAGAAACATTTCTGTAGGATTGCTGGTTTAAAAAGCTTTTTAGTCTCTAACCATGGTCACTTTCACGGGAAGGCCAACCACTTATAAGATCACTCTGAAAGGAGGTCAAACATTGCTTACTGGGACAGAATTGCTTCTTTATTTCATGGTATTAGCACCAATATTTTCTAATACCATAACAAAGAATCAATGACTAGTAAGGGATAGTTGACTCAAAGTGTGAAAACTTCTCATACACATGGAGTATATCACCCACAAGGGAAGATAATGAACAGACGATTTCTGCATCTTAATGTAAGCACCATTAAAATATAGATAAGTAGATGTGCTTGGGAAACACTTTCCCTTTATTCTCAGCTTTCACAGAAATTGGTGTGTTGAGTAACAACTTAGTCGAATTAGAAAAAAAGGACAGACACTGGGGTCTCTTATTGAACTTACAAAATTAAAATCAGTAAGTTTTGCAGACAAATTTTAATACTGTTCATCTCGCCACAATACAATGTTGAGCTGAGCAATTCCTCCCCTAGCAGCTTCAAAAGCTACAAAAATGTCTGACTGACCCATGTTAAAAAAAAAAAAAATCTGATGCAAAGCCCCATTGACCTAAATGCATGTTCTTGGCGTCAACTAAACATCATGGCCCAGTTAAACATATCCCCAGTCATTTTGTTTTTGCGTTTTAAACACCTACAGTAAGTAGTACACATTTTGCACTCAAGCCAAATGCTCTCAACAACCAGTCTTTGCTTCTAACTTGTTCTATGTGTATATAATATGTGCGTTTGTACACTTTTTTTTTACCATTTGTATGCCTTTGTTCAAGTCTGTTTAATTCCTTCTCCAAAAAAAACCCTATTAGTTTATCTAGAATGTGTTTAAAAATACAGTACGCCATTATACTTCAGCTTCCAAGCCCAACTACACCAATATCTAACCATAAAACATCTGAGGCCATTGATAAAATGCAGTAGTAATAATAATAATAATACAATTGCTTACATAGATTTAACAAGAAACTCTGAAAATATGCCAAAATGTAAGGCAAAATAACAGAAATGTTTATTACGCAAGGTTACAGTATGTGAAGTCCTCAATCACATACACCTTTCTTGCAGGTTAAGAAAAGTTGTTCTATACAAACTCAGGTTAAGGCATGTCTTGTGACCGAGTTATATGGACAGTGCTATGCCGAACGGTACCTTCTAGCAGTGTAAAAAGAAGCAAATATGGCCCTTTATCTCCACTCCAGCTTTGCCTTCTTTCTTCTTCAGAAGGGAAAAATGTATCCGATCTGTATTTCAACAGATAAAATTGCTATAAAAATGTTAAACACTCAATATAATTCAAAAGAAAAACCTTCAGCATCTTACACTGACTGAAAATTAGCAAATAGTACACAACGAGTTTGAAGCAGGGGAACCTGGTTCAATTCCCAGTGTCGGCTCCTTGTGACCTTGGGCAAGTCACTTTATCTCCCTGTGCCTCAGACACCAAAAAATAGATTCTAAGCTCCACAGGGCAGGGACCTGTGCCTGCAAAACGTCTCTGTAAAAGTACTACATAAAACTAGCAGCGCTATACAAGAACATGGGGGGAAAAAAACAACCCATCACACGGCTTTGAGAAGACAACAAAAACTGGCTGCATTTAGGAAGCAATATCTTTGTAATATCTGTACAGTGTGAAATGTTGGCCTTAGGAAAGAAAAAAAAAGTTAGGAACACTTATTAGCAGTGGTCGACAAATCACCAAAAAATCTACTCACCGAACAAAAAAATCTACTCGCCACCTAGTACCACACGTGTGCTGCTTGGGCCAATAGGAGCTCGCCACGATGTTAAATCCACTCGCCTGGGGCGTGCAAATGTATAGGTTTGTCGAACACTGCTTATTAGCATTCTCCGTTTTATGATTTATGTATGTTATACACCAACACAATTCACATCCTTCAACTATGAATGCTACGCCACAACAAAAGTAAATATGTCAATCACAGTATCACATCTCCAGTACCAGGAAATAAACAACCATACAGTTATATAGCTACTCGGTAGATTGGGTCTCGAAAAATATGTGAAACTACAAACTTATGTTAAAAAAAAAAAAAATCTTAAAACGAAATACACATTTATGTTTTTTTATACTTGAAATAAAAACCTGACTGGTGACGCCATAGCGACGCTAAACCCTTTGACTTGCGACAGCTTGTATACCAGAGTGCTGAAGCAATATTGGAATTATTTGGTGCATGCAATGCTCAAGCAACAAAAATAATCTTAATATGCACCAAGGCAATTCATACTTTTTTTTGGCAGAATATGTAGATAATACTATTACGAGTTTAATTTATTTTTTCCACATATTACAGAAATTTCAGCTCAAAATGTAAAAAAAATCCACAGCAATATGTACTTATAAAAATCCTTCATTCAATGCCGTTAAATGGATCATAACTTTTCAGCACGGTTATTGCTAGCAGAACATCTTAGGATATTGTTGGTATGAACAGCTTCGGCAGTACAGAAGCACTGGAATCAGTGACAAACACATCAAACTACAAAAATAAAAACACTACTTAAAAACGTAATAAAAGAGGATATTTTATTATGTCATAAAACCCCTCTAACTTTGGGAGATCTTTGTCACACATCATTATCTAGTAAAAGCTTATCACATAAAAAATGGCTACATGTTGGTAATCAAACATTAAAAAAAATACTTTGTAACAATGTTCTGACCAGTATTAGATGGGTGGATCTACAGATACACAGTGAGCCTGATCACACCATAATGGAGGTCAAACATTGGCAGTCGTTTCTTTAATTTAAACCAGGGGGTGTGCAAACTTTGGCGACGTGGTGATCAAAGGGAAGCGCAAACATGTGGAGATTTAAAAAATAAAACTGATGGTGCAGTATTGTGACAAATAAATATGTATTCTTCTTTAAGTCTGCTGTTATTTATACTCACAAGTGTGAGGATGATACTGTGTACGTAAAGGTATCTTTGGGTATATGTCTGCAGTGATGATAAGCTGACTGGAACCTCGGACATATACCCAAATATAGAAGAAAGAAATTTTTTTACCCGACGGCGCCAGTGTGAAATGTCATACATGTGCAAAAAAATAAACTGCCAAATATTGTGAATTACAAATGATACCAGTGTCAAAAGTCCTTGATTAGGTGTCCATAACAAATGAATCTTAGAAATTCTATAGACTTATAGGGCACACAATGACACAACCAAACGCATAGTTAATTTCATAACCAAAGGGTTTATTCACAATGTTTTTTCCTGTGTTTTAAGTTCAAGAGAAACATTAAGGGTTAATTACAGGTTTTTTTTAGGTAAGTTCGGCAAGTTTAGGAGTTACTTAGATGAGCATTCATTAATTTTTAAGTGCTATCACATGTTTTATATGTTTGTGATTAATGATGGGACAATTTATGTCTGGACCGGATCTAACTCCCATTGAACATGCCCCTGAAGCAGAAGGATCCGTGAAACGCGTAGGGTGGAGTTTGCCCCTACTCCCACGCGTGCGCAAACTGTGCAGTGCTGACGTGCACTCCTTGACTGACATCCATTCGGGATCTCCCAAGACACAACGCCATATCTGGCTTGTGTCTGCGACACCATCGCTTCTCGCAAGAGAAGCTACCGGACATCCGAGATACAGAACAAGGAGAAAGGAAGCGAGCCGTTCAACCGCCCAGCTAACCACGCAGGAAGAACATCACGCCCCAGCAGGTCTGGAGAGCGCAGCGTTGAGTCTTCGAGGACGGTTGCTGTTAACGTGAAGTGCTTGCTCCTGTGACAATACGTTATTGTACTGCGCATGTCCTACTTGGGTCTAGTAAGTAGGATTTCAATTTTTGTTTGCCACCGTGAGGAGAGCTGTTTTTAATCAGCATTGTTTTTAATAAATGCATTTTTTGTTCATCTCACGTTCTTGCCGCAACCTTTATTAGGGAACTCACCATTCCTTATCCCTTGAATAAATCGACTAATCTAGCAGTATTACACTATGTATTTTTGTTTCCCTTTCTCTTTTATGAGCTGAATTCCATCAATTCAGCTTCAATTGGATCCAAGGAACATTGGACATTAAGATTCATTGGTTATGGACACCTAATCAAGGACTTTTGACACTGGTACCATTTGTAATTCACAATACTTGGCTGTTTATTTTTTTGCACATGTATGACATTTCACACTGGCGCGTTAGGTAACATTTTTTTCCTGTCACATAAGCCAATAATATCCAGGAAACATGGTGTCGCAAGTGCTTATTTTGAGGAACAAACATTCCTGGAAAATATTTCAATTACATGTCAAGGACAGAACGTTTTTTTCTCAACAATATGCGCTGTGGGTCATCGCCATCACCCTTATTTTACAGAACTGCCGAGGACAAAAATAATATGCTTCAAAAATAAACTACCACCACGGGCACAAAAATAAAAACTATAAAACAAAACAAGTTTATAAAAGCATACTGACTCATCCTGAAGGGTGCAGTGCCAACTAGAACCAAAGTCAACTACCAGTACTGGATATGCTTGTATTACATATAGGTGACCAATGCCATAAATAATAGTGCTATAAAAAGAGTTTTTACAATCTCCTCTTTTGTGTTAAAACCATGGGTGGGGTAGACAAAAATATATAAAAACTTAATAGTCCAGCAGAATACTGTGCGTGTGCATGTAATCCGTACTGCGACTGCATCCATACAAAAAAAGTATTGTTGTAAAAAACATAGGCGCCAGAAATAAAATATTGGGTGCCCAGGATTTTTCCAAGCCTGTAAAAGTTGTATGTACAGGGAAAATGTGGAACTCCCACTTCTTTCTTTTGTGCCAAGTAATTACGATGCCGTCATTATCCAAACAGACAAATATGGAAAACAATAACTATGTAATAAAATGAGAATGTCAGTGTAACCAGTTAAAATAAAAACTTTTGTTAAGTATCCCAGTGATAAGACAACTGCTTCTGAAGCGGATGACCCCGGTTTGATGTTGGGCAAATCACTTTATCTCCAAGAACTTCAGCCACAAAAAATTAGAATAGAAACTCCCGTCGTAGCAGTGACTGTGTGGCATATGAACCAAGATCATATTTGGATTTTTTTTCCATACGTTAAAAGTACAGTAGTACAAACCTTCATAAAATGTGCAATGTATGAACACTTTGTACATGATGCATCATATTTTCAAATTAATGGACGCATTGCGCCATTATTGATACAATTTAAATTAAAACAAAATTGTGTCTTGTGTTGGCAGTGTTTAACCCTTTTTTGACCAGGAATCCTACAATTATATTGCTAAATTCTGAGGAACCCCAAGCCTTTCTAATAGCGCGCCTGAGATCAGATGCATTGAAAGGAACCCCAATCCTCTCTAACAGCATATCTGAGGACAGACGCATTGTAAATTCATCTGTATTGGGTATATTTTCAAATTACCTAATAATTAAAGGGAATACTTTGGGGGTGCCCTATAACCACTGTTGGGGGGGGGGACAACAACACTGGGTTAGTCTATAGAATTTCAAAATAAATTTCCCTTCACCAATTTAAAACACCCAAAGTGTCAATTACAAACACTTAGGACAGACACTTGGTGTTTAGACAAAATTATACAAGTAAAATATTTTGACTGTGAAAATCTTTCTACTGAACGCAATTATATTGGTAAACCTGTCCCCTCAAATCAAAAATATGCCTTTTTTTATTTTCACCTAGGACCTAAATGACTGGCAATGATATACTACATTGATTAAATCCAGGAAATGGGTGCTTTTTCTTCAAATTGATTCATGGAAATATGTTTAAATCTTTTTTACACTTAATATTTTCCCTGGTAACCAAGTTTGTGGGTTTCATCTCTGATATTGTTTGAGGAGATTCAATTTCCACAGGCAGACTGTCTGCACGAGTTTGCATTTTGTGATGCCTACGTTAGCCAAACAGTTGAATAGGTCAATGATAAGAATTAGTGTTCCCATTAAAAAGGGGGGGGGGGGGGAGTAATTTTTTCGTATGGAAAAGTGAAGGCTTTTTTTTTTTTTAAGACCTTCAAAATTGGTCCTTCAACATATGTGCGTTAACTCTGTCTAATGATAGTCCAGGTTCTGTCTATATAAAAGTCTATGCATGGGTGTGTTTCCTGTATCATTACTTTTATCTTTTTAGAATCAAGCCTTTCAGAGAACATATGGGGAAAAAAATTAAATATTATATACTTTCTTGTATATTTTATCCTTTACAAGACCAACATAAAAACAATATACAGCTGTTCTTATGCATGAGCTCCTGAGATTGCAGTGTTTCATCTAGAGACCATTTCCAGAGCACCTATATATTACTATCAAAGCCATCCAATAGAAAGCAACTACATACAGTACAAAGAAATGCATTTTTCTGGAAAAAACATACTGGCACTAGATTTGTTTACATTATGTAACACATTGGAAAAAGTAGAGCATTTCCAATGCTGGGTGTTTTTACAAGAGACTGAGAAATGATACATCTTACACAAGAGCATTTCAACTAGAAGCACCACAAGATCATTACAATGTTGAAAACTCAAGAACTAGGTTTCAAAATGTTGCAAACATTTTATTCATATTCTTAGTTGAAATGTGAATTTCAGTGAGAAAAATAACAGTTGTCTCAGCAACGGCAATGAAATTATCCGGGACAGTTTAAGGGCCACACCAAGGCGTTGCTGGCCTGAAATCACACCGGGGCCATGGCTGCAGTGCCCTGACCTAGATAAACACCCAAATCATACATTCTGTACCACATTCAAATGTATGCCACAAATCTAGGAGTCAGTTAAGGATACACAGTACCTAATAATTACAGCACTGGCAACAGACACAAATCGGTAATACACAATCCAATGTTTTAAAAAAGTAAAATAAATAACCCAACGTAAAACTAAAAATTTTTACCCTGCCTTTAACAAGTATGTTACAGAGATTCGGCCCTCCAGTTTAATGTTGCAGCACATCAGAAACACAGGCTTGATTTTTTTTAGTTTTTGGTAGTCTACAAAATAGCTGGCTTTTCTACTTTAAGAAAATATTAATTCCACAGTCCAGAAATAAATAAGAAAAATACATATAATGTGATTCCTAAGGACATATAATGAGTGATTTGCTTTCTCCCAGCATTTTGCAGGGACTGCACATATACAGGAAATCTAACAGCTTTATTGGTTGTAGTCACACGCGACTCTCAAAGGTCCCTTGTTTCAATATGCTGCGACGCCACCTTCAACTTGCTCAGAAAAATGTGAACTTGATTCATCTGAATGAGGTCGAAATCTTCCTGAGCAAGTGGTAGACAGCTTTCCAGAATATGGAATAAGAACTCTCCATCCCACTTTAGCACACAACTTTTAAATGGTCTACAATAAAACTGTGAGGCATTTGATGTACTTCTCTTGGCTCTCAAGGAACGGAAGTGGGGGCAACATTTGGTGCTTCTTTGTTTAAGTGCTTTCTTTTTTCAGTAAAGAACAAACATGTCCTACCTAGATTTTTTAGAAACTTATACTATAGTTGTATCTACAAACTGACATTTTAGATGGACCATTCATGAATAAAAGATTTAAGTTGGTGGTATAAAAAAAAAAAAGAGCCATGTATATCCTCTTCCTTACAGCAACGATCATGTTGATATTTTCTCTTCTTAAAGATGTGTTGGCTCACATAAGCCAATTACATACATCCTCATATCTCTATTACACACTCCAGATGTCTCTGACCTCTGACTGCACTTCTAATAATGCACTTTTACTCCAACAGTGTCTAGAAGCCTCTCAAACAACTTATACAGGCATACCCCGCATTAACGTACGCAATGGGACCGGAGCATGTATGTAAAGCGAAAATGTACTTAAAGTGAAGCACTACCTTTTTCCCACTTATCTATGCATGTACTGTGCTGCAATCGTCATATACGTGCAGAACTGATGTATCTAACGCATATGTAACAGGCTCTAAAGTCTCCCCGCTTGCGCACAGCTTCGGTACAGGTAGGGAGCCGGTATTGCTGTTCAGGACGTGCTGACAGACGCATCCGTGAGCTGCCGTTTGCCTATTGGGCGACATGTCCTTACTCGCGAGTGTACTTAAAGTGAGTGTCCTTAAACCGGGGTATGCCTGTACTGTAAACTCTTTGGAACAGGGTCTCCTTTGCCTTATGTTCTCATTCGCCTGTTGCCCATTTTTGTAATGTCGAGTATTTTTACCTGATGTAATTTTGAAAATTTCTGCATATTGTTGGTGCTATATAAAATTATACATTCAAGGAAATTGATGTGCCCCAGTGCTTATTCAACAACATTGTTGTTGCTCCATTACAAGATATCAAACAAATCTACACTTATCCAGTGCCATTAAAGCTGCTTGCACAGAACTACCATTTTCAAAATTTAAATACATTTTGTTGATGTGATAATAAAGAATAATAATAATTAGAAGTGATTTTGCTCTCGTTGGATGTAACAAACATTTAACATTAATAGGAGGACATTTAAATAATAAAACAGTCCCTGCTATCTTAACAATTTTGGGAGGTTTTCTAAGGCTTGAGTGGGGGCAACTTAGGAAAGAAATACTGTAATACAAATGGAGATGCTTATAGCACTATAAAACCTGTCAGTGTGTTCAGCAAACTTCCCTCGTCTCTGCCATATGCTCGGACCTTTGGCTCCCAAAAGGATGGCCATTTCTAGCTTCTCCCACCACATACTCCTAGCTTTCCCTCTGTTAGAATATGGTTTGGCTCTTCCTGTAGGGACAAGTGGTGGGTGGTGCACTCCCGCCTTCAATAATGTTTTATAATGATATTCCCTAGTACTTGTCTCTTCAGTAGGGAGACAGAGCCAGATGGCACCAGCACAGGAGAACCCTTCCCCTGCTAAGGAAAGAGATCATGGTCTGGTCCATGGCCGGGAAAAAGTGCTTAAAACATCACACCTGAGGCCCATAGGAGAGAGGAAATACTGATTGCCAAGCATTGACTGTTAGCAGTCTCCCCCAATAATATAATAGGACCCACTGTCACCCTGTCTCTGAACAGTCTTCACGTAACTGCTCTTCATTAAACCATTCACTAGCAATGCCATAAAGCCACACTTGACAGTGAAAGCCGATTTTACAATTCTCTGTTACATACACCCATAATAATGTTATTTCTAACTCTCCCGAAATGTCTGTACATTCAATATATAACCTTTGTTATTTAATGTAACCATTTATTTGTCATAACTCTGTGCCCAAGACATTCTTGAAAATGAGAGGTAACTCAATGCATTATTTCCTGGTAAAACATTTTGTAAATAAATACAAAATATCTTGATCACAATCACTTGTTTTTGCACAATACTAACTGAAAGATTTTCCAACACGCCAGCTGATTACTACCCATACTTAAATATATTCTTACAAAAATGAATGTTTATATTTAAATCTGAATGTGTAGCAATATGGTCTTTTCTAATTGTGTCAGCCAAAATCTGGGTATTTGCTATAAAGACTACACTGGATTTAGGATTGCTACTCCTCCCTTTCCAGTTATATTCTGCTGTTGTTTTGCAATGTATTGTTCATTTTTAATAACGCCTTTGTTTTGCAAGAGGTTGGGATAACACTGCAAAGCAAGCCTCCTGGACAGTGAGGGAGGGTCATTTTCCAGGACCATGAGAAAAGTATAAAGTAGACATTTAAACAAACCAACCTTTAAAACTGTAAACACTGTCACAAGCAGCCACTTTAGGCCCAGACTTAACCCTTTCCTTGCCACAATGCATTGGTGGCACCTCTCTATAAGCAGAAGGGTTAACGCATACCACCTAATCATGGACCCAAGTTACAACACTGTGTCCCAGGTCACACAGTAAGATCCTGGGGCCAGGTGCTTATACTGTGTCAAGTTCCCTGAAAGCCCACTAAATATGATATAGGAGCAAAAAAAATAAAAATGCAATACAATGAAACCAGTTCGTAATATTCCAAATTAATTGAGACTAATTTAACACTTTAATGCCCCTAGGAATGCACCTCCACAGCGATTACAAGGGACACCTAACTTAGCTTGATTTCAGCCGCAGGGGGGGTTAATACATTAATGCTACTTTCATATCCATGTGCCAGCATAACAAAATGTAATATATTTTCTTTTATTGCACTGCAACAGTGAGGACATTGGTAGGTCTCCCTCCTACTGCTGGCCACATCTACACCGCTCTGCCCCAGCCCTGCTTGTTATTAATTCCCCATCCCTTGGCTGAGACAGGACTTCCAGGCGAAATGTAATGGTAAAATGCAGAATGTATTCAGAATAACACAGACCCCCAGCAGCAGTTTGTGTGTTACACTGGGGTCCAGGCCCCACCAGGCCCTCACACTCACCCATCTTTCCTCTTGGCTTTGTACACATGACCGTAAGTGCCTCTCCCAACTTTGCAGCCCTCGTATTCAAACAGGTCCTCAACCCGCTCCCGCTCTCCTGTCAGCTTCACCTTGAAGTCATAGTCCATCTTCCGCGGCTTGTGGTCCGTGTGCAGAGCGGGGAGGCGCAGCATGTACAGCCCAGGAGCGCTGCACGGAGGACAGAGCCGCACAGTCCGCAGGATGCAACCCGGAGCACACAACAGCCGGTCTGACACAAGCGCGGCGCCGCTGCCGCAAAGTGTCGTGAAGATGCAGGTCCGCCCCGCGCGACAAGCTCCTCCTCCTCCAGCAGCGGGGAAGTGACGGTGCTAGGGAGACGGCTGCAGTGTGACTGAGTGCAGGGAAGTGACATGGCTGCAGTGTGTCTGAGTGCAGGGAAGGGAGACGGCTGCAGTGTGTCTGAGTGCAGGGAAGGGAGACGGCTGCAGTGTATCTGAGTGCAGGGAAGTAACATGGCTGCAGTGTGTCTGAGTGCAGGGAAGTGACATGGCTGCAGTGTGACTGAGTGCAGGGAAGTGACATGGCTGTGTGTGTCTGAGTGCAGGGAAGTGACATGGCTGCAGTGTGTCTGAGTGCAGGGAAGTGACATGGCTGCAGTGTGTCTGAGTGCAGGGAAGTGACATGGCTGCAGTGTTCTGCAGTGTGTCTGAGTGCAGGGAAGTGACATGGCTGCAGTGTGTCTGAGTGCAGGGAAGTGACATGGCTGCAGTGTGTCTGAGTGCAGGGAAGTGACATGGCTGCAGTGTGTCTGAGTGCAGGGAAGTGACATGGCTGCAGTGTGTCCTGAGTGCAGGGAAGTGACATGGCTGCAGTGTGTCTGAGTGCAGGGAAGTGACATGGCTGCAGTGTGTCTGAGTGCAGGGAAGTGACATGGCTGCAGTGTTTCTGAGTGCAGGGAAGGGAGACGGCTGCGGTGTGTGAGTGCAGGGAAGTGACATGGCTACAGTGTGTCTAAGTGAGGGATGTGACATGGCTGCAGTGTGTCTGAGTGCAGGGAAGTGACGGTGACATTATATAGAAAAAAAGTGCTCGATAGCGCTCTAACAAAACCCAAACTTAGTGCATATAATTATGTGTAAAATTTCATAAAGAATAATTTGTGCCGAAATATAAGTGACAATGTGTAAATAACAAAGTACAAGTGACAATATACAGTGATCTATAATGTGAAAAAATGAAGAGGCTTAGCAGACACACTCAACCCTTGGTGGGAGACCGTTTCAGAAGTCTTGTATGTTAAATTCTTTCCAAAAAAGGACCAGAGGAGCGCAGCTTGCAGCCATGTAAATAAAAAGCACATAGTACAGCAATGTTTAAAATTTGAAAATAGTAATAATGTAAGGCTCACAAATGGCTACTCACATATAAGCAGCCAAACTGAGCGGTCATCCAACTTATGGGGTGGATGTTCCCTGTGATGGATGCAGCAACTGCCAGCAGACAATCTCCAAAAAAAAGAAAAAGACCATATAGTGTAGACTGAAAAATATATATTACAAGGCAAAGTACAAAGTACCTAGTCAGTTCTACACCCAGCAGCATGACCGAATATGTATTACCATGTGTTCTCCAGCTAACACTGATGCCATACCTCCTTATGTACTGTACATATAAAGAACTACCCCAGTTATTATCAGATATGATTGCGTCAGCTTTACATCAGTTGTCGATGGCAACTAAATATCACTTTCTAGCCTTTCTTCAGATATCACAAAACAGCTGTAATCCCATTATAACTCTAACATTATCTCTTGACTCAAAAATACATCTCCTATGTAACAAGATCTACAGAGAAGATTCTTTGCCTGTCAGAACAATTCATGTATGGCATCCATTCCTATATTCCAACCAAACCTAATGAATTTACTTACAATATAATAATAAGAATGGAATTCTTACAAAGACCAAGTGCCATCTTCTTGCGATCGTAGGAAATTATTATCCATGTGATAGCTTATCAGGGACGTACTACAACCAATCTTCTTATAACATCTCCAGGTACTACTAGAACATTGTTCTAAATGACCACGGAATCTTTGTAAGATCTTGGTATTCTGGAGCAGAAAGTGCGACGTCGCTGCTTCTCCTGTTCAGTGAGACGCATATTGCTCAATTGCATGGGCTCCTTCGGTTCTCCTGAAGCTTCATTGGGAGAATCCTGAAGAGGTGGAGTCAGCGGAAGAGACCGGAACCCGTGAGATTGATCCTGCTCCTGACGTCTCTCCCTCATCCGAAGATCCAGGGAAATGCAAAGGGCGATCAGGTATTCTAGATCAGCAGGCAGGTCCCTGTATGTAAATACGTCCTTTAGTCTCTCCTCACTGCCTTGACGGAAATCAGCCTTCAAAGCCCTCTCGTTCCAATCGGTCTCTGCTTACAGGGTCCTAAACTCAATAGCATATTGTCCCCTGGTGCAAGAGCCTTTGTATAATCTGCAGGAGTGCAAATTCAGCAGAAGCCACATAACTGGGAGTATCGAAGATTGTCCGGAAGGTCTGCATGAAGACAATGGAGTCATCCAACAAGGGGTAAACTTTTTCATAAAGAAGGGACGCCCAAGCTAACGCTTCATCCGTGAGGAACGAAAATATTTATGCCACCCGAGAGCGGTAGGTAGAGAAGGATAATGGTTATGTGTCAAACTGCACCGGGCACTGGTTCAGGAATCCTCTGCAAGCTGAGAGGAGCTTTCCATAGTGGACAGGAGTAGAGATCCGGGGTTCCTTTTAGACCACAGGTACTGGTGCGATGTAACCACCTAAAGGCGCGGGTGTAGACGGAGCTACAGTACCCAGTACAGGGTCTGCAGTGTAGCGGAGATTGAGTCCAGTTTCTGATCCAGCATAGCCAAGTGGGTGGCATGGGCTCCCAGAAGCTAGCCCTGATTGTTATGGCGTTTGCTACCTCTACGTGCGTGGCTTGTGTAACGTTGCTGACTGCAAGACAGGATATGGACCCGCAGGGCAGTGGTAGGGAGTAGTACACCAACCTTGGCCTGGGATCAGAGGCCTGGGATGCAGGTATAGTCCGGTTCCGGGGTCAAGGCAGGTGGCAGGCAGGGATAGTCAGGTCCAAGCAGAAGTACAAGCTCAGGCAGGCAATCACTGGGGCAAAGGCACAGCTCAAGCAGAACCAGGTACAGAGTACTTTGCACAAGCAATGTCAGGGAGCAACTGCCTGCTATTTAAGGCCAGAAGCAGCTGCTGGCAATGAGGGCCTGAGAGAGGCTGACTTCCTGTCAGGAAATGAGGACAGGAATTGCCAGGAAGCAAGATGCCCATGGTTGCTTCAGTGAGGGTGTGAGGTCACTTCCTGTTGGCAGCCATCTTAGATATCCAGCGAAAAGAGTGGAGATGAGCGCATGTGAAGAGCATAAATCTTAATATATAAAATCGAAAAGGTTGGTACTAGCTGCGGTGAATGTGATTGGTCCGTGGCCACCCCAACTCTCATTGGCCAAGAGGTATGCCCCACTGTGACACACCTCCCACACGACTCTCATTGGCCAAAATGTACAGTGACATCACTGACACACCTACTTCACTCTCACACACTTGCACTGACAGCATACCCCCACAGAACCCCTGCGGAGTCCTTGGTAAGTTTACATCTCACACTCTCACCCCTGTACACACACACACACTGTCATCCCACAACTCACAGTCATGCTGTCACCCCTGTGTACACACTGCTTACTCACACACTGCTTATTCCCCTGTAGCTAACACTCATGCTTACTCCCCTGTGCACATGGCCGGACGAACCGCACTCCCTATAGACAAACCGCTCATGCTTACTCCCCTGTGCACATGGCCAGACAAACCGCACTCCCTATAGACAAACCGCCGGACGAACCGCACTCCTTATAGCCTATAGCCGCACGGGCAACGCCGGGTCTCTCAGCTAGTAAATTTATAAATAAACAATAGGTGGGGGATGATAATACTATAGATACTCACACGGGCATATGTGAGCAGGATCCCTCAGCGTTGTCTTTGATGTTCCTGATCTGGTCACGAAGTGAAGTCATCTACTGAAGTGGTTGCTGTCCTGCGTTGATCGCTTGCTGATAGTCTCTAATAACCTTATGTTCTGGCTCATATGAGCCGTGGTGAACACACAAGGGACACACAGAAGGGATCAAAAGGTAAGGGAACACATGCGATTCCAACACACTGGGGTGTCAGAGAAGATGAATAAATAAATTGATACACTCACACGGGCTTGTGAGAGTGATGACAGTTAGGGCAACTGTTTGCAGCGTGTGGTCCACTGTGGATGGTGCCTTTTATCTGTAGTCTGGGTGTCTTGCAGTAGAACACAGGGAACGAACACACACATACATAGAAATCCAAAATGGATGGAGATTGTGGCTACACTTTGAAGTGTAAATATAAATAAAATAGACTCACACAGGCTTGTGTGAACGGAGGTGATGAGGGCAGGGGTTAACAGCATGAGATACGCTGTAATTGCTGTATCTGCAGTCACGCAGTTTGCACTCGATGTGATAATTAGGCAATCAGGAAGATAAAAGGAAAATGATTTTATTGAACAAATGGTTAAAAGCTCAAAGACTTCTATAAATAATGCAGTCTCCGTGGCTGGAACCAGTTCTGGTGGCAGTGAGTCCCCTTATCCACGTCCAGGTGCAGGGCTGTTTCCCAGAGGCTGGAAGCGGCTACGGGAGTAGTAATACAGGAGGGCTCCACGCTATGCCTCGAACGACGCGTTTCGGAAAGTCAATTTCCTTCGTCACGTTCTTTTTGCATCTTAGATATCCAGACAGATCCCTTATATGACCCAAGCAAAAATTCCCACGTGTTTCATGCCTAAGTGATGCTTTCTTCTTTCTCCTTGAGCAGCAAAAACATAATCAAGAGTTGATACTCTTGCAACAGCTAATAATTCAACAGCAGCATCAGCAGCAACAGTTCTAACAGCAGTTGCAGCAGCAACAATTTCAGTAATATCTTCTGCAGACCACTGTTCAGGCCCATTCAAAGCTGTCTAAAGATCCTGCTAATTTTCTGGTAAAGATGTTCCCAGCAGATGACCCAGAGCCCTTACTACAAATCTTTGAGAGAGTACTGTAGCTGCTGCGCAAAGGAAGATTATGGCTACAATCTTGGCTCGTCTCCTGATTGTAAAAGCCTATGCTGCATATGGCGCCCTCAATGTAAACGAATAATGCGGTTATGAAGCGGTGATGTCTGCCATCCTCAATCCCCTGGGCTGGAATACAAAGAGTTAGCGCCAGCGGTTCTGGTCTGAGAAGTTTGGTTAGAAGATGAGTCTCAATGGCTCACTGATCTTTACAAAATATGTCTTGCGACTAGATAATAAGACAAAGGATGAGATTGTGGAACAAGTCATCATGGAACAATATTTGTGGTACTTTCATGCCCAGCTCGCTGGGACTGGCACCATGCAAGAATCCTTGCCCAGCAGTCCAGCTGGTTTAGAACAATCGTAAGGCAGAGCTCAGAGGGAGGACACTGTATTCCCACTGGTGGACAAGGAACATAACCATCATGCTTGGAAGGATGTGGAAAAGACAAGAGATTTAGACAAGGACAAAAAGGTATAAGACCTAATTCCATTTCCACGGACTATCCCAAGTTATAGAAAAGGAAAAAGTAGAAAACATTTGATAAGCCTAAATTGTTCACCAGCCTCCCCAGGCTTTCACCAGAATGGCCCCTGTCCAAAGAGCCTGACAACCTCCATCTATGTGAGACCTGTGGTAAATGGTGCCACATTTATGCTGATGGTCTCCAAATAGATTGGCAATGTCACAGCTTCAGCTAATTAGTTCAATTCCCTGTATGCATAAACAATAAGTTAGTAACAGGAATAGTTGACTGTGGTTCTGGCCAAACCCAGGTTCTAAGGGACTTGAATAATAGGAAGTATGTAAAGCATGATTGCATTGTAAATATAGAATGCATACCTGAAAATGAACATCCATATCCAACAACCAAAATACTGTAACTTTGGTAGTGGAGGGGAAGACAGCCACAATACCCACAGTTGCTGTGGCTGCCTTGTTCCCAAAGCCAGTTACTGTACTTTCGAGAGTGAATGGCCTTTATTGTTCCTACTTAACTTTGTATTGTTTTTCCGAACAGAGATATACAGAAGTAAAACATTAGAGAATGGGTGTTGGGGGATGGGGGGGGGGGTATACATAAAAGAAAAGGGGGTGGAGAGGGGGGGGGCAACAGCACAGCAGTGGATTAAAAATTTGCGGTACTTTACATAGTTTTATCTTAGTTTGCGGGGGCAGTCTGGAGCGGCCTCTATGTCTGTTATGGAACCTTGGGACCTGGATAATCGCAAAAACTCAAATTAGGTGACATTACGGGATAATGCAAGGGAATCTCTTGGCAAGTCCCTAACAGAGAAATTTGACTGAGCCCAAGGAATTACAGACACAGGGAGCCCAGGTCCACGTGTGGACTATCTGCATATGCAATCCAGGATAGCCAGACTTTTTGGAAGTTATGGCATATGTCGTTCAAAAAACTAGTTAGTTTTTCCATCAAACAGTACATATAAACTATACCTTATTTCTAATTACCTGAATTGTCGGTAGCTTATCTTGTTTCCACAGGCTCGCTATGGAGCACCTCGCTGCTGTAATAATATGGGTTATTAATTTATTTTCGGCCCTCGTGTGGTCCTGAAGTGGCCTGTTCAACAGAAATAACCACGGGTCTAGGGGAATGTCTGAACCAAGGATATGCTGGATCCAGATTCTCACCTGTCTCCAGAGGTCCTGTACCCAAGGGCAAGACTACTACATATGTAGGAGAGAAGCCACTTCACCACAACCTTTGGGACACATAGGAGAGTAGCCTGGAACGTACTTAGCAATGTATTTGGGGGTGTTGTACCAACGAGTCATATCTTTGTAGGCGTTCTCTCGGATTGTTGAACAAATTGAGCTTTTAGCTACTGACTCAAAGATCTCATCCCAATCGTCACCCTCCAGCTCCTCCCCCAGCTCTTTCTCCCATTTCCTCATGTATCCAAGCTTTCCCTGGGATTCTCCGGCTGGCAGAGAGAATTGGCTGTACATCTCTGATATCAGCCTCTAGCGGGAGTGCGCCCTCAGACAGAGTTTCTCAAATAATGAGACAGGGTTAGTGGGCAGGACTTTAGCATAAAAGGCCCTAGTCTGGAGATATCGGAAGATCTCCCCTGACGGAATTCCTCTATCCTTTACCAATTTGTCAAAGGGGATAACCTTAAAGTCGCTGCTGATTTAAAAAAGTCTGATAATGTTTGCTTGCTTCCAATTTGCAAAGATTTGTTTAGATTGCTCCAGGGAGAAGTCCTTGTTCTCAAATATAGGGGTCATTAGAGAATTTGGACTGCTAATCTTATATTTAAACTTAAGCTAGTCCCATAGTCTGAGGGAGTGTGTGTGATCGTCTGCAAGATCGGGTGTTTCAAAAGACCTACCCGGTAGGAAGCCAAAGAATATTTTCAATGGGGTTGGACACATTTGATGTGCCTCCAAGGCGACCCATCTCCTGAGTAAGGGGCTGGCATGCCAGGCTACCCATTGGCTTGCTTGTGCCGCCCTGTAGTATGAGAGAAGGCAGGGGAGCGCCATGCCGCCAGCTATGTTGTGTCTAGTCAACAACCTGCGGTTAAGTCTGGGTCTCTTGTTATTCCAAATAAATTTGGAGAATAGGGATTGGAGCTTGACTATATCTGATATTACAATGGGTATGGGGAGAGTCTGGAAGAGAGAGAGCAGCCTGGGTAACAGATTCATCTTCACTGCTTGGACTGTACCCATCCAGGATATGTTAAATTTAGTCCATACCATAAGGTCAGCTTTTAGTACCTTCAATATTTTGGGATAATTAGCCTGGTAGAGGGAGTCGTAATCCTTGGTTAGGAACACTCCCAGTTATTTCAATGAGGATTGCTGCCACTTAAAGTCAAAGTTGATTTTGATTCATTTGACTGTTTCCTGCCTTAAATTGATATTTAAAGCCTCTGACTTACTGTTATTTATCTTGAAACCGGATAGTTTATTGAAGAAGTTTGGCAGGGCTCTAAAGGGTTTTAAGATCGTTACAATAACATCGGCAGCGAAGAGGGACAGTTTATAGGTTGACCCCCTACCTCCAGGCCTGAGACATTAGGATTCCAACGGATATGTGCCGCCAGGGACTCCATGAAAGAGCAAAGATGAGTGGGGATAGAGGACACCCCTGCCTCGTACCGCGTTTTATCTGAAATTGGGATGAGGGGAAGTCTTGGATCATTACTATTGCTGTGGGATTTGAATAGAGGGCCAGGACTGCCTTAAAGAAGATGCTCGAAAAGCCAAAGGCCTTCAGTGTTTCCTCCATGTATACCCAATCAATTTGAGTGAAGGCCTTCTCTGCGTCAAGGCTGAGCAACATAATTTTGAGGGGACATCATTCTGAGCCGCCCAGGCCGTGAGGTCTATAATCCTCCTTATATTGCCAACGGCCTGTCTATTCGGAATGAAGCCCACATGGTCGACATGAACCAAAGAGGGAAGAATCTTTATATAGCCATGCATAATAATGGTATATTACTTTCCTCTCTGTTGGCAGCAAGTCCTGGTAAGTACAGGTATGCCAGCAGTAGTTATGGAGATTTTCCCTCACACCATGGTGAGGTGCCCTATGTATGGAGGGGAGTGGCTGTATGCTCTGAGTCCCTGGATAGTCACATCAGGGATGCGCCTGCCTCCTGAAGTATATAGGGCACAACACAGTTACTGCACCGACACACTTTATTCGAGCAAATACCCAGTATGTACCTGGCAGATACCTGGAATGCGCCGCTCCTCACCTCTGACAAGCCGTCACTACGTACGGCGAAACTAGTAGAGCGTAACCCCTCGTGTGAGATCCAGAGGGAGAGAGCCTGCTGTGGAGTTCCGGTGGCGTCCGCAATACGAGTTGAAGAACCCGGAAGTGACGTATCGGCCCCCTGAAGCAGCGCAGGTCGGAGACCGGATGAGGAAGCAGCATCGTGCAGAGATCCCGAGAACGCGACTCGAGTGAACCTTCATGTGTACAAACTTGCTGTTACCTTTCCGGAATCCTGTAAGCCTCCAATTTTTATCAATGCTGGATAAATATCTACATTTTTTAAGTATTGGATTGGTGTCTCTCTTTTGGATTCCTACCTCCTATTTATGTTCCTGTGTGTATGGGTCATTAGAGATGCCCATACACAGCTAATATTTCTGATACTTAGTGATCATTAATATCTAGCCTCACTGTGCTCTTATGAGAGCTCTGCCTGTGTATGTGTATTGTTAACATATTGCACTATGCGAGTATCACATTTTTTCCTTAGGCACTGACGCTCCCCTGATTCCTTTTCCTGTTACTTTGCGGACCGTGAAACAGTCCTTAAGGGTTTGAGTGTCTATTTATCACTTCATGCACTTTATTTTTGATTTATTTTTGATATCACTAGTCACTATATATCACTGCATGGTTTAAGTTGTGTGTTTTTTAGAGTGTATGAGCGCCATCTAGTGTTTTTTTGTATAATGTACCTGGCAGATACCTGGAATGCGCCGCTCCTCACCTCTGACAAGCCCCGTTGCATTTGCCTTCCCAGCCTGGGTTCATGCCTGGCTGACGGGCGGCTGATCTGTTAAATGATAATGATTAGGATTTAATAGGCTGCAATGCTTTGCGTGTCTACCAGATGGCATAAATTCATGAATTGTAATGCAGTATATATATATATACTGTGCAGTATTGCAGCCAGCGGGAATAAAATGCTTCAATCCCTGCCTGGAAAATACCTCAATGCACTCGGGCAGAAAACAGTCACAAACCTCAATACACCCGGGTATACCCGAATTCGTGGGACTAGCCGAGCTCGAATAAAGTGTGTCGCCAGTGTAGTTACAGTGTGTTCCAGCAGCTGTGGAAAGTTGTTGGGAAGTTGTAGTTTCCTGCATAAGGGATTGTAGGAACACTTTGTGACCCTAGTGAAGTAACTAGTGGTCCAGGTTGACCAATCAGCCTGTCTAAGCCGCTCTGTGTCCAGGGACCTGGCACAGAGAGGATCTCCCTAGGAGAAGAGGGAATCCCACTTCAATTTGGGAGGGCGTACCTGGCGAAGGGACAGCACGGAGAGAGGTGTGGCTAGAGCTGGCAGCTGCATGGGGCAGTCTGCTACATCACCGTCTACAATAAAGATGACCTTGTTAACTGTGAGAGTGTGAAATTACTCAGCAGTGGATGGCACCACCAAGAAGGAGTTCTTCACCAGGACCATCTCCCTGCGGAAGCACAGATCCTGATGAGGTGGAGGCGCTGCACATGATGTAAGTTGAACTCGCACCCACTACCTCAGCTAAATGTTCTGATGACATCCCCTAACACCATCAAGCGGGAGATTCAGGAGTTCTGTTGCCTACAGGTGCACCACCAAACACAAACATGTAATGGGGGTTGGTTGTTAGAGTACCCGGGCCAATGTGAGATTGGGGGGGGGGGGAAACCCGTTACAATTGGAGGCGCTGCTGAGATGATATATCTATTAAACAGGACAGGCTTTTGCTAGGCACACACTAGGAAACAGGGAAAGTGTATGCTGCCACTTTGTGCTGCGTTGGGATGGAACCGCAGGGATACCCTGGGAACCTGAGAGGAGTTAGTGGGTCTGGAGAGGGACTATAGCTGTCCGAGTCACCTTGAGGTCGCGCTAGGGGTAGGACGCCTGAAGGGATAGCCTGTTAACTAGGTCAGGACTCCTGGAGAGGGTCTGCACTAGGCTGACCAAGAGAGGTAGACGCCCAAGTACTGCATGGAAGCCCCAGAGTACTCTAGCCATTCCAGATCACTTACTACAGGGAGCACAGACTGGAGGAAGGAGATACAGTAGACACTGAGGGAGTGAGCCTAGCCTGAGGTAGTGCAAACACGAGTTAGACCTATGTTAGGTACACAAGGTGGTGCACAAGGCATGTTTATTGTACGGATGTGGTAGCTGCCCCGCAGAGCGGAGCTCCATGTACAATAATCCAGTATACAGTGAGCAAGAAGCGACCGTCAGAATGGAGGATCTGCAAAGAGCAGAAGGTCCAGGATGCCGGGACGAGGAAGGAGAACAAGCTACAGGAGAGACTCTTGTGTGTTTGTTATGGAATGGCGTGAAAGCCGTGGCTGCGCCGTGTTTGTCATGCCTATGTTCTCGGGAAGATACCCCCGAGAATAGTGAGGACGACAGCCTTGCGAGATGGGAGGAACGAAATGGACTTTGTTACACACCAATAAACAAACAGCCAGATGCTACCTCAAATATGAAGAAGGACAGTACTTACCAAAATGGCGGTTCCCGCGTTCCCGGGACACCGCGTGGGCCAGCTGCAGAAAGTCTTGCAACTTTGCAGTTTGCTAATTGTTGGCCAGGATTGGCGGCAACGAGGAAACTCCACCCAGTTGGGGAGTTTGGCGCGAAAGCTGGAGCCGCGCCCTCATGGACTATGACTCACTCCGCCCCAGTGCTGGGTCAGCCTACAAAGCGGCGAGACATCCCCCTAGTTTCAACCAGGGGGAGTGGTCTGCAGTTCCACCGGATGCCGATGGAGGAAGTGGGGGGAAGGATTGCTCTACCATCCCCTGCACTTCAGTTGCGAAGAGCCATTGATCAATACAGACCGCTAGGACGAGTGCTTCCGTTGGTGACCATGGCTGAGCAAACGGAGAAAGTGGAACAGAGTCCCTTGATATCCACCCACTCCTATTCGGCTCCAGGAGGCTTCCTGATTATCCGCGTAGAGGGTGTGGAGACAGTGGTCTGTCTCTGCCTGCAGTGCAGACTGCCTGGCGGAGCCGTGGGCAGTGAGGCTTGATGCCCTCATTGTGGACTGCAATATATGTGGCCTATGACGACATTTGTGCCGGTACAAGCCGTGGGGATGAGAGATCCTACCCCGATGTCGGCAGCGGAGCTTCCGGGTGCACTATGGAGTGCGAGTGCAGGTCCCGCGGAGCCGGAATCAAGCCGAGTTCTTAAGGCCGAGAAAACTAGTCATCGGAGAGGTGACCCGAAAGGAGCCCATCGACGGTCCCCTACGGGAATGCCCCACCCGAACTGTAAATTAGAGTCCTCGGACAAGGAGTGCGCCAGGTTTGCAGAGGCACAGGACTTGTTGGCGGAGTACCATAATAGTGGTATTCCGTGGCGAGATGCTATTCCTCGTGGTGTGGAGACACGGAGTCGAGTGTCTCCAGTACCGCGACAACCCGATCGCCGGAGTCCCACTGCCGTGGTGAATAGCGGGTCGGAAGGAAGTCGATCCACCCTGACTCTGCGGAGCAGTAGGTTAACTCCGTGCTCACCGCAGATTCCGGGGGTGGAGGTGAAGGAAGAGCGGATCCAGGGTCAGGCTGGACCGCGCAGCAGAAGGGAGTTGCCGGATGTCCTCGTGGAGGAAGAGGTCTCGATTGGGGACCCAACCCAAGATGGCGTCGCAGCACATGCGTGTCCAGAGGCAGTTCCGGACGACCTGAGCGGTGTCGAGTGGGAGGCGATCGCGCCTCTACGATCGAGCAGTGGGAGTCGATCCCCTACGGACAGACCGAGTGGGCGCTCGAACCGGAGAGCGAGAGGCTCAGCTGCCGAAGGAAAGAACGGACTTTGTGGCGGACGTGAGTCAGGTATTACGGAGGAGCAGGCCGTGACCCTGCCGGTACCTACCGTCCGGCCCCGTCCCCCAACCCTATCCATCCCCAAAGTTAGCCCCAAGGCCCTAGTTCAATCCCCTGTCCCTGTCACCGGTTCCTTCGGGTCTACCTCTAGCCTGGGGATGTCAGGGGATTCCCGGGGTCCTACCGAAGAAAGGACTGGAAGCCTCGACTGGGGAACTTCGGATGATGGGTCGGAGGGTGGAGGGAGGATTTCCCGACGAGGGTCGGTACCCAGTGATAGCACTAGTATGCTGAGTATCACGGGTGGATACTGGTCACAGCGTAAGGAAACGGTTGCGCCATCTGAGGGTACTTCAGGGGTATCATCGGGTGGGCCCGAGGAGGAAGAGCCACTAGAACCCAACTCAGGGGAGGTACGGGAAACTAGGTGGTGGGCACCATTATATGAGGGTTATGTTGCCTGGATAGACCGCACCCGTTTCATTCTAGAAAGGGATGGGGTGGTTGACCATTGGTGGGCTCCTGGGGATTTTGACGATGAGGCCTATCTCAAGGAGCTACGAGTAAGGTGGGACCGAATACAAGGAGGTCTTATTACCCCAAAGGGATCTGAAGGGTTAGATGATCCGGTGGAGTCAGATGAGCCCCTGTCATGGGTGTTACCGGGAAAGGCTGGGCAAGCTAAATTAACCCGGGCCTGCCGAGCTGAACGGGCTATTGCAGCCAAATATAAAAGGTCTCATGGGCTGGAATACCCATATGTCCCTGAACCTCTGATGAGGGAAATAGAGGACAATCGAGAAAGGTGGCTTCGTAATGATATCGAATACTATATCGTTAATAAGGGAGGAGCCATTAAGGGAGTTCAGGCTGAGCAGAGGGTCTCCCAACTGATGCGGGTCTGGAAAATCGGGCGCAGCATTTATATGCACAAGGTGGTGTATTGTAATGAGTGAGGCTTGCCCCGAGAGTTTAGTATGACAGTCACCGATGCAGCGGGGCGGGAGGTGAAGAAACCAGACCCTCGACACTACTATTAGGTACCGTAAAGAGTGGTCTGCCTTTTTCTTTGATGTTCTCTGCTGGTCAGTGAGCGGATGTTCTGTCATTATTATGTGAATGTGATAATGTTTAACGCTTAATTTGTGTGTTCTTTTTCAGTGTTTCCTGGAGCAAGGTACACCAAATTTAGGCCCCAGCCGGGACGGTGGGGATTCACCAGGGGGAGTATATAGCCATGCATAATAATGGTATATTACTTTCCTCTCTGTTGGCAGTAAGTCCTGGTAAGTACAGGTATGCCAGCAGTAGTTATGGAGGTTTTCCCTCACACCATGGTGAGGTGCCCTATGTATGGAGGGGAGTGGCTGTATGCTCTGAGTCCCTGGATAGTGACATTAGGGATGCGCCTGCCTCCTGAAGTATATAGGGCACAACACAGTTAGTTACAGTGTGTTCCAGCAGCTGTGGAAAGTTGTTGGGAAGTTGTAGTTTCCTGCATAAGGGATTGTAGGAACACTTTGTGACCCTAGTGAAGTAACTAGCGGTCCAGGTTGACCAATCAGCCTGTCTAAGCCGCTCTGTGTCCAGGGACCTGGCACAGAGAGGATCTCCCTAGGAGAAGAGGGAATCCCACTTCAATTCGGGAGAGCGTACCTGGCGAAGGGACAGCACGGAGAGATGTGCGGCTAGAGCCGGCAGCTGCATGGGGCAGTCTGCTACATCACCGTCTACAATAAAGATGACCTTGTTAACGATACCCCCACTGTGTGAGTGTGAAATTACTCAGCAGTGGATTGCACTACCAAGAAGGAGTTCCTCACTAGGACCATCTCCCTGCGGAAGCACAGATCCTGATGAGGTGGAGGTGCTGCACATGATGTAAGTTGAACTCGCACCCACTACCTCAGCTACCTGTCCTGATGACATCCCCTAACACCATCAAGCGGGAGACTCAGGAGTCCTGTTGCCTACAGGAGCACCACCAAACACAAACACGTAATGGGGGTTGGTTGTTAGAGTACCCAGGCCAATGTGAGATTGGGGGGGGGGAAACCCGTTAAGATCGTGGAAAACATTGTAATGTCTGTGTTAGTTAGTGATATTGGGTGATAGCTCCCACATACTGAGGGCTCCTTCCCCTCCTTGTGAATAAGAGAGATAGAAGCCTGTAGCATGCTTGTTGGGAAAGCCGAGTCTACCATAATAGAGTTAAACAGTGAGAGCAGATGGGGGGAAAAAGAATTGCTAAATTTCTTATAATATAAATTTGAGTACCCATCTGATCCCTTTTGAGGCTTTTAAGTTTTTAATTACCAATTGAATTTCTTATAAGGTTATTCTCTAGTTCAGAGCTCCCTACTGGGTCTCTGACAATGAGGGAGATTAGCAGATTGGAGGTAACTAGCTATTTTGGCCTCTGACTGGGAATCATGTGACACTTTCTTACCATTGTATAATTTTGTATAATAATCTTGGAATTCTCCCACTGTTGCTTTCGGGTTTGAGGTCAAGGAGCCTGCTTGTAGCCTAAATGATTGGATATTGTAGGAAGGGCACCTGTTTCGTAATTTGACTGCTAGGACGGAGTCTGCTTTATTAGCTTTTTCGTAGAACTTCCTCTGACCAATTAAGGGACTGTTCTTCTTTTGCAGTTAGAAACATGTTGAGTTCAGCTCTGGATTCCTTATGGGTCACCAACGTAGCCGGGGACGGATTGTTTTTATGCCATATAGAGAGAGAGAGTTAATCTTGGTCTGGAGGGAGTTAATCTTCTCCTGTCTGGCTCTTTTCTTTACCTGAGGCCAGTGAAATGAGGCAGCCCCTTATTGTGACTTTGTTTGCTTCCCATAGTGTTGCCAACAATGACACAATCCCCACATCAGTCAGAAAAAAGGCCTCAATTTCCCCACGGATTTCTCCCAAAACCTCTGGGACCTTAATTAGAGATTCCTTCAATCTCCATGCTGTCCTCGGCACTTTAATATTTAAGTTTGTGATCTAATGGGGCATGGTTCGACCAGGTGATACTGTGAATATTTTAATCAGAAACCTGAGGAATCAGGCCTCCAGTTGTGAAGATGTAATCGATGCGTAAGTATGATTGATGTGGGGGTGAGTAGAAGGTATAATTCCTGGTATGTGGGTTCACTTTCCTCCAAGTGTCTACCAAGTTAAGGGAAAATAGGCTCCTTTTGGGGGCTTTGACCTCCTGGGATCTAGGATTCAGTGGGCCAGGTTTTATTGAGGAGATCTGTCCAGGACCGGGTCTATTGCGAGATTGAAATCTCCTTCCAGGATAATTTGGCCTTTAGCCATGTTGCCTAGTGTACTGTAGTAAAAAATTAATTGAAGAATTTAGTGCTGTTTATATTCGGGGCATAAACTGTAGCTATGGTCAAGTCCCTTCCATGCAGTTCCCCATCTAAAATCATATATCTACTATCCCTATCTACTTTCTTAATTTTGTGTGTGAAGCGATTCGATTGTGGAATAGTATTGCCACACCCCATCTTTTAACTATTGCGGTGGGAAAGGAAACATCCTTATAATACCTGTCTAGGTAGCTTGGGTTATCTGGGGATCTGAAATGGTTCTCTTGCAGGAGAAGAATGTCTGCGCCCTTTTTTTTTTTTTTTAAAGTCCGTCATTGCCATTCTCCTCTTTTTAGGGCAGTTTAAACCGCATTAAGCGTAATTACTTTAAGTGACATCGCGAGTTTGGTTTAACTATTCAGACACGCACGAATACCGGATCCTAAACTGCACCGCTGTCCAGCTATTGTACTTGTTACCTGATGGCTGTTTAGGGTTGTGGGACAGGGGTGGGGCAGAGGGAGAGAACAAAAACGGAGTGAATGGGTAAAAACAGAAAAGAAAAAAGAGTGAGCATGGATGTGTCTCTAGAGAAACAATCCTGATGCTCACCTGCCCTTGGACAAAATGTGGGGTGTGAGGAAGGGAACAAAAAAGAACAAGTGCAACTGTGTCTTCAAGGACACAGACATGGTTAGGGGTAGTGGTCAAGACTTAGACGGCCTGTCTACACAGGCTCCAACCTCTTACATCCACCACCAGTTTAAGTTCTTTCAAATCTATGGCTGTCACACATTTTAATCTGGTCTGTAACTGTTTCATACGCCCATAATATATATTATCTTTAACTGTGCATGCAATGTCTTGTATATAATGTATACCCTGCTCACTTATGTAACTATATTTGTAAACCTGTATTATTTGTCTTAACTCTGTGCCCAGGACATACTTGAAAACGAGAGGTAACTCTCAATGTATTACTTCCTGGTAAAATATTTTATAAATAAATAAATAAACCCCGGTACTTCTCTGGGCTCTCGGCCCACTGTAAGGACGTGGCTAGTCTATACTCATACCAAGAGTTTAAACTTCACATGTAAACCATTAACAACCTTATATTAACTTGAACCTGAAAACAGTGCAATAGTTCAACATACAATACTTTTGCATTTGTTCTCTTTAAACTAGACTTTTGGGTGCACCCTTATATTAGAACCAGAAAACATAGTGTAATATTTCCACATATAATATTTTTACGAATTATCCTTTAAAACTAAACCTTCGAGACTCTCCAGATCAGGAGTCCCCCCAATCTCCAGTTTTGGACACTTAGCCTTACTCCACTCTTAACAAGGTCAGATCTGCCCAGGAGACCTCACATAGATCTTTAGTTCAAGGGTAACGGGGTCACAAGTCACTTAATCAGAACGTTCTTTGGTCCTGCTCCAGTACTCGTGATGCGTGAGGGTGCCCAATGAACCCAAAGACCAACACTGTGAAGGGAGGTGCCACGGGCCCAACCCGGCCCTATCAACTCGCCTACTCCCCAGCCCTCCCGCAACCCCCGTGAATGGCCTCTTTTTTTAACAGATTGTTTGAACAATATAATAAAACAAAAAAGGGTAGAAGTCCAAGGGATAGATCAGGAGCAGAGACCAGGGGAGATTTTTCTCCTGAGACCTTCTCCCAGATATTCAGTCCCCATAGGGATAAAAAGAAAAAATAGACTTGGCATTCTACTGCTACGGCAATTGATAATAATAGGTCTTGAAGTAAAAGCACTAACCCACCAGATACTCTAGTCTTAGAAGGGGAAATATCACATGAAAATGACGGAAAAGGTAGCTATCTTTTGACCTTCCTCATGCACAGGGGAAGGATCTCAAATGACACACAGCAATTGTTTAATTGAGGGGAAGTTTTGGCTGTTCACTGACCATGCTACACTAAGGTGGGTATGAGTTATACAAACTCCACAGTGCCACATGGTACTGTATATGGCCACCCAGTCTTTTTCTTTTTAAATGGTTACAGATCCAGGAGGAATAATGCTGATTTAGTTCCTGGGAAGGCCTAGTAGGTTGAACTTCCACCACGGGTACCCTGGGTCATCTGCGATCAGAAGGGATATGTAACAGGGAAAGACACCCTGCCCCTATTTAAAGGAAAACTGTCTGTCTGAATCTGTTCTGAGTTTCTAGTGTACCTGGTGCTGTATAGCTCATTTCTCAGCTCCAGATGCACATATTTAATTAACCAGACAGCTAGCACTAAATCAGGGCTGAGGGAGACTACTCTCCCCCAATGTAAGCAGTTCAGAGGAGGAAATCAGATTAAGGGCACATGACACCACCCTATCATATGAGTTGTAGAAAGCCTCAGTCAGAAATGACATTCTTCTGGCAAACTTTATTTTGCACATCTTTGCAGAAAAATGTGTACATTTCCAAGGGTGCAGGACTGCTAAAACTCTGACACAGGCCCTCATTCCTCCCTGTCTCGATTACTGTAACCTCCTGCTGTCCAACCTTCCTGCCTCTCAACTGTCTCCCCTACAATCTATCCTAAATGCTGCTGCCAGAATCACTCTACACTTTTCTAAATCTGTCTTAGCATCTCCCCTGCTGAAATCACTCTCTGTGCTTCCTATCAAATCCTGTATCCCACACTCAACTCTCCTCCTCACTTTGAAAGCTTTTCACTCTTCTGCTCCTCCTTACATCTCAGCCCTAATTTCTCGCTATACATCATCCCGACTCTTGCGTTCTTCTCAAGGATGTCTTCTTTCTACCCCCTTTGTATCTAAAGCCCTCTCCCGCCTTAAACCTTTCTCACTGACTGCCCCACACCTCTGGAATGCCCTTCCCTTCAATATCCAACTAGCACCCTCTCTATCCACCTTTAAGACCCACCTTAAAACACCTTAACGAAGCATATGAGTAGCTCCATGGCTGATAATTTACACCTCATAAATAAACCTTGGCCCCCTGCAGACGCACTTATCAGAACACCTTCTTACTGTCTCTGTACGTTCTTCCTACCTACCAATTAGATTGTAAGCTCTTCAAAGCATGGACTCCTTTTCCTAAATGTTACTTTTATGTCTGTAGCCCCCTTTCCCGTATCTAAGGGAAACCACCTGTGCTGCTGTTACCTGTGGCTCACAGAAGGCCTGAGCCTCCGCTGCTGGGAGCTTGAGGGTGATCTCTTGTTGGCCTCGGTGCAGCGCCTGCAACTTGGAGGGATCCCAGCTTAGCGGGACAGCCCCTCTCAGGAACCAATACCAAAAGTAATCACACACATGGGATATATAATAACGGGTTTTACTGAACATAGAATACGCAAACCTGTACCACACAGTATAACACACACAATACCATACACAGGATGAGTGTCCCCAAAGTACATAGGGTGTGTGGCACCAATATCCCTGATATCCTTCCACCAATGTCAGGGCCCACCCAAAAGTGTAGGGAGTAGCGCTACACCTTGTGACGGTGAGGGGGAACCAGGCTCAATAATAAAGGTTAAGCTCACTTGGTTGCCCCTAATCTGTGTTTTGGGGTCCTAGAGTGTCAGCTCTTGGACCTGGCTGTCGCACATGCATTACTGTGACTTTGTGTAAATTATGCGAGAATAAATAATTTTTGTGTTTTTGCTTTTCCAGGAGTGCCAGCAAGCAGAGATTGCTAGGCTAGGAGTTTCAGGGTGGGTTTGGCGGAGAAAGTCTTTTCAGATTGTGGCTATGTAGCGGGTTCCCCGAATTACGGGATACCCAAAAGATGTACCCGAGAATCAGGTATGATCCTCGGATACATTGAAGCACAGTGCTCTGGTCAAAATCTTACCCTGGAAATGTTCTTGCGACTCACCGCCAGGAGTCCCTGCTTCAGCACAGACCAGAAAGGTAAAAAGGGCATAGGGGATCAAGGTATCCCCAGAATGGTACCGGGGTCCCTAGTATAAGGGGGATGCCCAGTTCATGCCCAAGTCACCCGGACCCTGGTATAGCTATGTGATAAAGCTGCAAGGGTTTTATTTGTGTGCCAAATGTAAAGTCAGGTTTCTACAGTGTGGCAGGGATATGGCTAGTAAGAGTAGAGGGTATATCTCCTTATTCTATCCCTGTCACCAGAAAGGGGGACTTAGCCATATTTAGCACAAGATACAGTGTAAAGGTATATTTTATTAAAGGATTAGATTTAATAGGTATATATGCTTGTAACCTGTATATGAACTGTGGGATTTCCAAGTCCCGGGTTCCGAGAGACCAGTTGCCCACCAGGCGTGGTGCCACTGTGTCTGTTCGGGTCCCGGACTTGAGAGCCTCAGGGATGCCCAGGTGTTAGAACAGGCGGGGTACAAGAGTTACACTCAAGTACCCACGTCCTGGTATAACAAAAGGCTATCAGGCCACCATTTGCCCATCCCCAGACTATGAGGAGCCTGGCACAGCGATCGGTTCAATATGCTAAGAAGCAGAGGTGCCAGGTTGGCGCATGCACCTTAGCAGAATTAAAATCGGGGCCTGTCCAGGTGATAGCCTGGCAGAGAAATTCCCACGCACTGATTCGCTGTAGTGTTTTGTGAATGGGACTCCGAAACCTATAAGAAACCTAGCAGTCAATCAGGACCTCAGATTCTAAGCGGCAAACCATCAGGGGCAAATTCAAGATCCCGCTTTTCAGGGGCCAAGTTCTGAAAACGGAACGTAGCGGTCTCGGTTGGAACTGCATGCCGAATTGAGTTCCAGGACTTTTGTGAGTACCTCACGGTCATTGGAAAGGACTCTTACAAACTTCATTTTGTAGCCATTTGCACTAGGAAAGTTTAGTTCGTTAGCCTAGATCCCCAGTAAGTGTTTTCTGTTGCATATTGTGAGCCAATAGAGCAGATGAAGGAGAATTGGAGCACTACTGAAACAGAAAAACTACCAGAGAGTGGGTTCCAAAATGAAAACCGTTTAAATGGATCAGTGCATAGGTACAAAAACGAGCCCTCAGGCCCCCACCAACGCGTTTCGAGCTACACACTCTTTCTCAAGGTGCATACTGATCTCTACAGAACACATACCTGATATACATTCATTTTCCCACCATTCGCCGCCATCCATCCGTCGCCGAGACGCGTCACAAGTGGCGCGCCGTGCGCGGCATGGAATGGTGACGTCAGCGCGTCTATGAACGTATAATAACAACCAAAAACTTTATTAACACTTGAACTCAAACATAACATAATTCTAACTATGAAAACTTTATTAACAAACGAAGACCTAGCAATATACGAAGCCTTTGTATGACATAATTAAAAATACTATACACATACGATCAGGGCGTATGGAGTACATATAAATAATCCAACGACGTAGGTCTGTACGGTCCGTCCACGAAGGCGTCCACGAAGGCGTCCGCCTCTGCGTGGTGTGAACTCCTACTGGAGGATTTCACCTTTAAGAGTCTCTTAGTTCGGGGGGGGGCTGATCCCAAACAACAGGCCGCAAGTCACTGTGCTGCGTCTTGTCATGGTTGCCTGACACTGCTAAGGCTATGGGGGAAATGTCCCTATCTGGGGGTCTTTCCCAGTAGCAGTCACAATCTGACAATGGTCGGGGCCTAACTAAGGCGATGAAACCCACATGAGTTCCCTTCAGCTCCATAGTTTATGTGGAAGAAAGACTAGGGGGCAATCTAGGCCTAGTCCAGAGGAGCACTGTCCTCTGGACACTACCGCTAACTCTCCTTCCCTGCTCCGAGTGACGCGCGCCAAATGTTTCAATATCCCCCTCAGGGGATCCGGAGAGTCCTATTGGCTGTGGTTTGTCACATGGTGTTACAGCCCCAGAGAACTCTGGGAAGTGTAGTTCCCCTGCGGAACTCATCCTAAGATGGCCACCGCTACTGCAAAAGTACTGCGCATGCGAGTTGCCTTGGCGTATGCGCGGCAATTAAAGATGGCGACGCTATTATCGGCGTCCCACCGGGAGCTCCTGAACGCCGGAGCAACTCTCCCTACTCCCGGCGGGTCAGCCCGCCACTCTGACGGAACCCGCGTGCACCGCGATGCAGCCGTAGCTTCCCCCTTCTCTGCTCCCGCATCGGAGTTAAGGGAGGGGAAGGGGTACCTGGCTACATGTCTGAAGTACTTCTTCCCATCATATGTTATTTGTATTATTTGTTATTTATATGATCGTCACATATATTCCTGCTGTGAAGAGCTATGTACACTAATGGTGCTATATAAATAAAGACATACATACATTCATATATGTAGTTTCTTCCCAATCAAAATGGTTTTCACTGTTTCGCAATAGGTCCACAACTAATTCTCAACTAAGTAAGGTATAGTAAGTACAGTACTCTGCTGTGTTTTTTATGTTATGTGATACATCTTTATTTATTTATTTTTTTGCTGGGAATGGATTCGCATGTGAGGTTGTTAAAATATTTTTGGGAAATATTTTCAAAGATTGATTAATGATGTGTGATTAAGGAATGACGCATCTTAAATTACTGTATAACCGCAGCTTGTCTTTACACACTGATAGGCTGTTCACAGCAGAGCACCGAAATGCCTTGTTGATGTATAAAGAAATATTGTTTGTGTGAAGTATTTTTCTCCTCCTCTTGGTATTTTATCATTTCATCACACAATATCCTGGATTGTCTTTCATTGCTTGCCAAATGTTATCTTGCGTACAGAGCTATTTTCTCTTTTTAACATTGACAAATTTAGATAATACAACTCTGAACAATGTGTGTTATGTACCAAACTATGACAGAGCATAGATCATTTGCCATGTATATATCCTCCAATGTAATAGCTTTCACTGTACTATTCTGACATTCTTTTGTTTTTAGCCGCAATGTCTTTCTTTACCAGGAAAATACAACAGGTGCACTGTTATCTCACTATGCAGACACAAATTCAAAAGCAGCTCTGAAGAAATGAAAAAAAAAATATTGTTGCTAAAATAAACGCATTTGACAGTGGAAACAGGGATTTTATTTCATATGACTTTTTTTTGCTGAAGTTTAGTTTGGTATATGCGTCTCTCAGAAAACGGTTATAATGTTGTGCCAAATTAAGCAATTGAATGTTTAAAAAAAAAAAAAAACTCTTTAAGTGTCACTCACTTACGATAACAATAATAATTACAACAAAAGACAAAAATACCCAATGCTACATCCAATGTGACAGAAAATACATAGTAAAATACTTAAATGATTGTACTGTATTCTCATAAGTAAAGGTAATTTAGTTAAACCCTTTGGCCAAAGCGTTATAAGCCTGCAGCCACGTCACGGCATCGCCACTATATGCACTTCCTAACACTACCTGTGAGTATCCTCATTTACCGCTACAGTGGAGGGAGAAGGATCTCAATAGCCCTGTCCTGCACATGTACTGTGCATGGAAAAATCTGCTACTTAAAAAGTGGGGAGGAGTGAGCTTAAACCAAGAGAGGAGGGGCCACCAACCTCCAAACATCTGTTACCAGCCGACAATTAATGAACACACAAAAATAATTATAATTACTCAATTATATTATTACACTACTGTTTTGGCATTGCTTTGTCTTCGTACGTCAAACAGTAAGTGCGGAATAAGTATGATTTTAGTGACCAGAGTTGTGTGTGGAAATGAAACCATAACTATTAATAGTTTTTAGTTTAGTTTAATAGTTGAGTACAACTGCTCCAGTACTCAAGATACCACACACCATCTAAACTGCAGGTAGCCAAATTCTGGTTACGAACATGCGAAAATATACACATTTCTAGAGAGAACACGTTTTACAGATACACTATGTACAGGATAAACTATTTAGGCAAAGCTTGTCATATTTTAGTGAGGAAAAACAAAAAAAGACTTTCCAAAACAGGAATGGGGATTAACACAAAATAATTAGAACCAAACAGTGTAACACATATCCCCATCATCTCCCTGATTTCGGAATGTACAGTACATGACGACCTTCTGGAATGATGCCTGTTAATTGGAATCCTTCATCTGCTCCTGGAATACCACAAACTCGTAAGAGAACTGTGATTGACTGGGGGAAACAGAGGGGATACAAATAGTTTTTATAATCTGGGGAAAGGATAACCTACTAGAAGAAAGCTACATGTTTCCCAGAAAGCATACTAATGCGGACCAAGAGACAAACAGGCAGCAACTTTGTGACAAGGATAATAATAAAATAGTGATTTGGGGAAATGTTACGTTGATTTAGTGCTGAGAGAGAGCTATACAAATAGGTAAAGTTGAAAAGGAATGGTTTACTAAGGGATCCTCCTGGTCCTTGGACATCTCAGAGGGAAAATTCCTGGAAGAATCAGCAGTGCAATACATTGATATTTTAAAGCTCTAAGGCAGGCCTCCACAACTCGTAAAGTAAGAAGGACCGAACTGCTCCAAGGAAAAAAAATTTGGGCCGCACGGGTAAAATCATCATCATCATCATCATCATCATCATCATCATCATCATCATCATCATCATCATCATCATCATCATCATCATCATCATCATCATCATCATCAACATCATCATCATCATCTCCTCCAGCACCTCTCATCATCATCATCCTCATATCGCCCCCAGAACCCCTCACTATAAACCTTTACGATACTCCCCATCTATCTCTCATACCCCCATCTCTCCCCCTCACCCACACAATACTCCCCCTCCTCATCAAACACACAATACCCCCCTCCACATCAAACACACAATACCCCCCATCCACATCAAACACACAATACCCCCCTCCACATCAAACACACCACTCCCTGCACCTCCCGTCACTCTACCCCCCTGCAACTCCCATCACTCTCCCCCCCTGCACCTCACATCACTCTCCCCCCCCTGCACCTCACATCACTCTCCCCCCCTGCACCTCACATCTCTCTCCCCCCCTGCACCTCACAAGGAAAACAGAGTCGGGCCGCACGGGTAAAACAGCATTTATTATTCTAAATAACACATTCATTTACGATGTTTACTTGAAACAAAATTACATTTAAAATACTTTAATTCAAATTAACTAATTTCCTAATCATCCATGTCAGCAGCCCCACCCAAGTCAGCATCCCCCCCCCAAGTCAGCATCCCATGTCAGCAGCCCCCCCCCCAAGTCAGCATCCCGCCCCCAAGTCAGCATCCCATGTCAGCAGTCCCCCCCATGTAAGCATCCCCCCCAAGTCATTTCAGCAGCCCCCACAGCCCATTTCATTTCAGCAGCCCCCTAGCCCATTTCATCAGCCCCCCAGCCCATTTCATTTCAGCAGCCCCCCCAGCCCATTCCATGTTAGCAGCCCCCCAAGTCAGCATCCCCCCACAAGTCAGCATCCCATGTCAGCAGACCCCCCCAAGTCAGCATCCCATGTCAGCAGCCCCCCCAAGTCAGCATCCCCCCCAAGTCATTTCAGCAGCCCCCACAGTCCATTTCATTTCAGCAGCCCCCCAGCCCATTTCATTTCAGCAGCCCTGTGACAGGGTGAATGAACGTCACCAGCCATATGCCTGGAAAACCTATGTTTAGGCTTGCAGTGCAGCAGTGACGAGGTTAAGTTGAGAAGGGCTGCTTAATTAGTCTGTCCCCAGCTGCATAATCAAGGTGTTAAAACCCCCAGGCTGTACACACATGCAAGAGAGCTGGTGAGGAGACAGGACTGAAAATGCTGGAGAGATTACTGCTGTAAGGTCTGTGTTGCAAAGTACATGTGTGATGAACTGTCTGTCTCCTGCATACAAAAGAGAAGCTGCCTTATTTTTGTTTTGTCTGCTAAAGAGAAGCTATTTTGTTCTGTCTGCTAAAAATAAGCTATTTTGTTTTGTCTGCTGAAGAAGAAGCTATTTTCTTTTGTTTGCTGATGAGAAGCTATTTGTTTTTGGTGTGCTGTATGTTTTAATGCTCAAATAAAAAAGCCTTATCCAAAGAACCCGCCTGTGTGGTTGCATGTACCCTGCAACATATGGTGTCAAGAAGTGCCGGGATTTTGAAAGGCCCCTGCAGTTAAAGGGCCACACACACACACAAGAATGAGAACAATGGAAGAATTTTTTTAAGAGTTTCTGTGCGAGCAGACCAGACATCAGGGATAGTTAATGCAGGAGCAGGCCCGGCTACACGCAGAGAGAGATGAAAGACTATTGCAGCAGCAAACCCAGCTCCTAACCCAGCAGCAGGCAGCACAGGAGGAGTGGATGGCCAAGCTGCTGACCCAATTCCAGGGGACTGCCAGTCCAGAACTTGCAAACAAACCCCCTTTTTTACTGATATTTGAAAGGGTTGCCGAAGCTCAGGGCTGGGCTGCAGATCGCTGGGCAACTGCTTTGGCCCCGCTCCTCATAGGAGAAGCCCAGGCCTCATATCAGGGCCTCCCTGCAGATCAGGCAATGGACTACCGACAAGTAAAGCCGCCATACTGGATCGCTTAGGTCTGACCCCAGAGACCTACCGGCAGCAGTACCGGAACATGAAGTACACCGCTAAGATGAGACTTCTCGCTCAGCGGTTATTGGACTTGTGTACGCGCTGGATACAACCCGAGGAGTGCACTAAGGAGGCAATTCTTGAGCAGATGGTTTTGGAACAATTCCTACAAATAATACCCCCTTCTGCACGCTCGTGGGTAAAACGCCACGCTGCTGAAATCCTAGCTTTGGCGGTCCGACTCGTGGAGAACTTCCTGGGGGCTGAGGAGCAGGCGAGTGTCCTGGACCCGACGGATCCGACTCCACCGGCACCTGCGGACGCCCAAAGAGGGAGGTCGGATCAACGGGGAACCTACGGCCCGTCCACGCGCAAGCGCCAAGTCCAATGGAAGGAGCAGTCATTCCAGCAAGGGCGGAGTCCAAATGCTGGTCCCCGCCGAGACCCTCATCTACTTCCTGATGTCGGCTCGTCGCAAAACGAGAGGAGCTTCTGAGGATGTCGCCCACAGGACCCACCAGATGCCTGGTCTCCAGTGTCCGGTCCAGCAGAGCGCTATAAACGGCCCCCTTTATAGGGAACCCTCTCCATGTTCCGCCTGCGGAGAACAAGGCCACCGGCATGTGAACTGTCCACGGATGGATTGTTCATTCGGCAGGACCGTCGCCTCGGCCTCCACTGGAGAAAACTACAAGCCCAGGCTACTTCCAGCCCTGGTTGGGGGAAAAAACTTCCATGCCCTTGTAGATTCGTGCTCTGGGAAAACTCTGGTCTTCCAGGGACTGTTACCGCCTAACGTGTGTTCTTTTGACTCTCCATGGAGCATAGAATGTATACACGGCGATGTAAGATGGTATCCGACGGCCAAAATCCGGCTACAGGTAAAGGGTCAGGAGGCCTACCTCGAAGTAGGAGTCGCTCCTTGGCTCCCTGCCCCCGTTGTGCTCGGCCGGGACTGGCCTTTCTTTTTGGACCTAATGGCCCCAGTCTCTCACGAGAAGCCTTATTCTGTGGCTCAGGAGAACCCTGGCAAACTATTCCCCTTCTCGGCAGACCTTTTCCCCAGCCGACACCGGGTTCCAAAGACTCGGAAGAAAAGACGCTCCGACAAACAGGACTGGTTGCAGAAATCTGAGTCTCAAGGTGACCATTCTAGTAGCCAGAGGTCACAAGTGATGGCTGGGGATGGACAGAGGGAGGGGGATATGGGCCCTGGAGATTTACCAGACCTATAAATCCCTGACTTTCGCTAGAGGCAAAGGGAAGACCTAGTCCTTGCTAGACAGTATGACAAGGTGGTATATGGCACTCCAACCCTTCTCATTTGAGATTCAGCACAGGCCTGGAAAAGAAAATGCAAATGCTGACTTCTTTTCTAGAGAAGGGGTGGAGGATCGGACTTCAGCCATGCGTGGCCCCAGCCAACAGGGGAGGAAAGTGACAGGGTGAATGAACGTCACCAGCCATGTGCTTGGAAAACCTATGTTTAGGCTTGCAGTGCAGCAGTGACGAGGTTTAGTTGAGAAGGGCTGCTTAATTAGTCTGACCCCAGCTGCATAATCAAGGTGTTAAAACCCCAGGTTGTACACACATGCAGGAGAGCTGATGAGGAGACTGGACTGAAAATGCTGAAGAGATTACTGCTGTAAGGTCTGTGTTGCAAAGTACATGTGTGATGAACTGTCTGTCTCCTGCATACAAAAGAGAAGCTGCCTTATTTTTGTTTTGTCTGCTAAAGAGAGGCTATTTTGTTTTGTCTGCTGAAGAAGAAGCTATTTTCTTTTGTTTGCTGATGAGAAGCTATTTGTTTTTGGTGTGCTGTATGTTTTAAGACTCAAATAAAAAAGCCTTATCCAAAGAACCCGCGTGTGTGGTTGCATGTACCCTGCAACAAGCACCCCCAGCCCATTCCATGTCAGTAGCCCCTCCCATGTCAGCAGCCCCCCCCCCCAAGTCAGCATCCCATGTCAACAGCCCCCCCCTCCAAGTCAGCATCCCCCCCAAGTCATTTCATGATGTTGATGTTGACGGCGGCAAGAGAGGTGGCGTCGGTGGCAAGAGAGGTGGCGTCGGCGGCAACAGAAGCATGGGGGAAGCGCTCTCTAGCAGCATACCCGGAAGTTCCGGGTCGCGCTACACTGCTGGAGCGAGTCCCCCTGCTGGAGCAGGCTAAGGGGGAAGGGGGGTTGGGGGATTAGGAGAGAGCGCGCATTCAAACAGATTGATGATGCGCTCTCCTACGCTGGAGCGCGCTCTTCCTTTCCATACCAGGGAAGGGGGGGGTTGAAGGGGGTGGTTCGTCGCGGGCTGCACATGGTTCCCCGGCGGGCCGCATGTTGTGCAGGCCTGCTCTAAGGGGACATGGGGTTCTTGTGTGATCAAGGAATCTCAAAGATTTCAGAATTTAGTGAGGGGGTGGGACTTAACTAATATTCCCATAACTGTTTGTTATCAGAGATCAAACTGGTGTTAACTGCCATACAAGTCAGTAACAGTTAAAGCCAGTCCAGGCTCTGATACCCCTTATGGAGCTTAGTGAATGCCGGCGTAAGATTTGTCAGAGCCCAAGATACCCAACGCAGTGACATAATACATTGAAGATGGGATAATCACATTATCATTCTATGGGTGAAATATGGATAAATACAGTAGAGTACATTTCATCGCATATTCTTTGTTAAAATGTACAAAGACGTATCTCTGAAATGTGTTTTCTTACAAAACTTTCTTTACAGAAACTGATTTGTTTACTTGCTGCCAGCATTTTAGATAGTTTGTTTAATTTTTGCATTTTTTATTTGACACATTCTCTTTCTAAAGGGAAAATATCTTGTTTTAACACCATGTTGTTTGAAGGTGACGTAAGGTAGTGCTAACGTAACATGGCATTAAGCCTATGCTAAAGAGATAAATAACAGACGTTTTGCATATAAATAGTTTTGTGAATATGCATTAATGTCAAGAAAAATAACGCCAATTTTGATAACTTGACGTTATGAGTCCGGTGTTAATGGAGCTCTGTGGATTTAGCCCTTAGAGAGATTACACCTTATTCATCCATATAGGAATTAAATATGCTTGGCTTAACAGGAAGTTTGAAATACTTTATATTGCCACGGTGCCTGGCAAGCCTCTGAACACGTTATCGTGGCATAAAAGTTAGCGTGGCTGCATGTGTAAATAATGTTATGGGCACTGGCGCTATATAAATAAAGACATACAATACAATTCACTGTGACAGCAAATGGAAACCTTGTCACTTTGGATTGTTAACCGGGATTGCAATGGACAGAATTGTCAGACTAAGGTCCAGGTGGAGAAAAATTGCTCTTGCCACCTTATCAAGAAGGATTACAGGGTGATAAAAGCATCATTATTTTCTGAAAGATCACAACCCCTCAGAGGCTTTGAAGCAAATGAATGTCTGATACATGTCTTGTGCTTGTTATTTTGTTATTTTGGTGTTGTTTTGTTTTTCTGAACTAAAGATACCTCAGTGTAACCTGGGTTCGGAGAAGTAGTCAAAAGAAGAACTAATCTCTGAAACTAAAATCACCTTGATTACATTCTTGAGTTGAAGGAATGACTGAACCTAATCAACAAGCTTGCAAACTTGAACATTTTGAAAGGGCATGTTCAGGAACACCATATGATACTGCAGGGGTGCGCAAACTGGGGGGTATGCCCCCCTTGGTGGGGTGCTAGATTTTCTTGGGGACACACAGCAGTTATAGAGGTCCCACGCTCTCCCCCCAGACATTTAAATTAAATGCCAGTGGACCACACGAGGCCTCTACAACACACTTCCCTTCCCTTCCAGTGATGCGTCGTCATGGTAACACGGAGTCAAATTGTTTATTTATAAAATGTTTTACCAGGAAGTAATATCAATGTAATGATTCAGTCTTGCACAACAAATGTAATATATAATATATGCAAAATACTTGCGTTCTTGAGGTACCGGTGGACCTTGGTTCAGGGAAAAACCTGTCTGGTGAGATCCTGAGTATACAGAAGTGAATAGGAGATCCGGAGCAATACGGATTTTTGAAAAGAAATTTCAGTGCCACTGAAAGAAAAAAATTATTTTCAAAAATCCGTAGTGCCCTGGATCTCCTATTCACTTCTGTTTACCAGGAAGTAATACATTGAGAGTTACCTCTCGTATCCAAGTATGTCCTGGGCATAGAATTAAGATGACAAATAATACATGGTTACAAATACAGTTACATAAGTGAATAGAGCATACATTATATATAAGACATAGCATGCACAGTTAGAGATAATATATATTATATGCGTATGTAACAGATACAGACCAGATTAAAATGTGAGACAGCTTTAGTTTTGAAATAACTTAAACAGGTGGTGGCTATGAGAGACTCCGGTAGATTGTTCCAGTTTTGGGGTGCACGGTAAGAGAAGGAGGAGCGTCCGGATACTTTGCTGAACCTTGGAACCATGAACAGTCTTTTGGAGTCAGATCTCAGATGATAAGTGCTGAATGTGGTAGGGGTGAGGAGCTTGTTCAGATAGGCGGGTAGCTTGCCCAGAAAGTATTTGAAGGCAAGACAGGAAAGATGAACTTTACTCCTAGACTCGAGTGATGACCAATCCAATTCTTTGAGCATTTGGCAGTGATGTGTGTTGCAGTTGTAATGGAGAACAAAACGGCATATTGAATTGTAGAGGGTGTCAAGTTTGCTAAGGCGGGTTATGACTCGGTGGGGTCGCGTGATGGCAACCTGACGGCACATGACCCTGCTTGTCATTTGACGTCGGGCTGAGCAGGCGGGGAGCGGGCGCGAGAAGCCAAGGAGAGCAGGCAGGGGTGCGAATGGGGAAAAGTTTGCGCACCCCTGTGATACAGTATAACAAATGCACTCAACCAGAGGACAGGATTATCCTCTGCTGCCATAAAATGACAGTAAACTTCTTGTCATATTACATAGGCCTCTTGGGGTTCTGTAACACACTGGAGAATCCAATTATAACTATTTGTATCCTGGGAGAAAAAATGGGCAAACAATAATACAGATAAAACCCTTGTAGGCCAAAGATAATATATTCACTCACCTTCCTCGCAGAGCGCTTAATTGAGATGTGTTATTTGTATTATTTGTTAGTTATATATCACGTGTATTACTGCTATGAAGCGCTATGTACATTAATGGCACTATATAAATAAAGATATACATACATATAGTGTGCAGATAATTAAATCCAGAAAAGTAACTCTTGGTATTTAATCTCAATGCCATTAAAGTTAACCTGAAAGGAAATTCCAAATAATTTTGTGTGTATTACACCAGCTGCCTGTGTGTGACGGTTCAGGGGATTCCTTCCCCTTCTTGTGCGCTCCTGAAGTCACCCTCTCTGTCCCTTCCCCTGCCAACCTCCCTTCGCTTACCCACTCCGGTCCCGCTCCGGCAACCTCTGACGCCGTTCCCTTGCCTCAGCGCGCGCCCCGCAAGTCTCGCGCACCCGCATGTTCCCCGAGCCCCTGCGGTGACACTCCCCGCTCTCAGGTCCCCTCAGTGTCCGCTTCCATTCCCTCACCTCTGGTGGCTATCCCCTCCGTTCCTCCGTTCCCCTCCGCAGGTGTGTCCGCAGCGCGGCGCTCCGCGCGTCTCGTGACGCAGCCTGTGCGTGCACACTCTCAGTTTACAGAGGGCGTGCGCACACGCTCCTTTTCTAAAGCCTGTCAGCCTCTGAACTCCTCCTCCCATGCCCTGCAAGCAATCTCTCTGTCTGACTCCCCTGTCTCCTCTTCTTCTCCTCCTGACCTATCCCTGCTGTCTCCCACTTCTCCCTCTGCTCCTCCTCTCTCTCCTATTGGTGTTCCCTCCTTTATAATCCCTGTCTGTCCTCTCTATCATTGCTCTGCATAGTTCCTGTTATCCCTGTGTGTGCAGTCCTATGCTTTGCTCTCTCTGTGTTCCAGCCTGTACCTGCTCCTGCTTATCTTTGGATCCCCCTGGTTTTGACCCCTGCTCGTCCTGGACTACCCTCTGTTACCCTTGTACCTTGCTACGAACTCTACTTTGCTGACCTCTGGAACCCTTGGACTTGGCTTACGAACTTGACTACTCTGCTTTCTGGTTCCCTGGACTTTGGCGCACAGACACTACCATTCTTATGTTATACCACCAAGACGTTGCAAGTACACTAACTATTCTCCAACAGGCCCAGCAACGCCATACCACACTCATGGGTGTGGGTGTGTGGTAATACCGTTCCCACCTCAGTATTGGGGTCTTGCCTGGTCTGCGGGCATACAGGCGTGACACTGTGCTACTTGACATGTCACATTATCTGAGAATGTTCTACTGCACAGTATTTTCTCAATACATTTTTAAAACAGCAGACGTTACATCTTTCATAGTTTACAGGTTGCTTATTTATCTCCCCGTTGGGATTACTATGGCTTTTAGAGGTTAACTGTGTGGGCCTAAAAAGAGTAACATCCCTTTTCCCATCACATGGTGCTGGGTGACTAGGCAGAATCATAGCTCTGCCCTCTTCTCCCTAGTAATAGTAACATTATTGCAGGTTACACTGTATATAGGAGAAAGAGGGTTCTTAAAGGTCAAATCCCAGGAAGAGTTGAAGAGGCGGGATCACAGAGTCGTGTATATGGGTTTATACTGTAGATATGTCTAGAATAGGGTAAGGATTCCCTTTATTGTTTTCTAGTTGTTTAGATAGCGTTCCCAGGAATTGCTCCACGCTACTCTAAAGGTTCACAGAGAGGCAGTCTATGCACAGAAGGGGCTCCCCAAGGTGCAGTCCGGAGGCAGAGGTGGACCAGCCCCAGAGTGTGCATAGCTGAAGCTCACCCAGAAGGTCATGTGATGGAATTCAGTATCTGCGATGGGGTATTCACCACAAACAGAAAGAGGGCAGTACATGGCCCGATAGGGACCCAAAGGAGATGGAGCACTATCGACCCTACAAAGCTGAGTAATCCTTTAGGTAACAGGAGTTACATACAGTAGTTACATAGTAGATGAGGTTGAAAAAAGACATACGTCCATCAAGTTCAACCTATGCTAAATGTAGACGACAGATACTTATCCTATATTTGAACTTGCAGTATATTGATCCAGAGGAAGGCAAACAAAAACCCCAGTGAAACATCATCTAATAAGGGGGAAAAGAAATTCCTTCTTGACTCTAAATATTGGCAATCAGATTACTCCCTGGATCAACATCCTTCCCATGTTTACTTCTTTGGTAAATAGTCAAGCCTTAGCACCTTCCTAGTGGGCCGGGATAGGGGTAGTTAAGGAAGAGGGTACAGACAGCACATGCAGAGAACAGCAATGGTACTACTGTATACATGAATTGATGTGTCAATCAGACTTTATCAATGGTGATTCATAAAGCTCCTGTTTGTATGAATACTATTCCTGGCACCCATCATTGCATTACCAAAGCCCATCCTGCACGAATCCAGCACCCTGACAAGGTAATCAACTCTGAGCAAGCCAAGTTAAGAGACATTTGATGTAAACACTCGAGGAACTGGGCAGGAAAGGTTACACTTACATCATCAAAAGTGAAAATAAAATGTTTTGCAATATATTGCACATTTAGAAAATGTTTATCATCTGCTGTTTCGGGCACATACAATGTGGCACATACAATGCTCACCATGTGACTTAGCAACCAATGGCAGGTTGCTAAGTCACACACTATGTCATTGTGGGATGCTACAATAAAACAATGCGAATCATACATTTTCAAACAGTGAATGACTAACACTCTGCAAATGAAGAGAAATAAGGCTTAAAGTATGAGAAAATAATAACAACATTAAAATAAAAACTTATTTGAGCCACCGATGGTTATTTTCTGCAGCCAATGTAAGTACTCACTGATCTATTGCAATAATTATTTTCTTGGTGTGACCAAGAAAACTTAATGGATTAAATATTTTAGTAAAAATGTTTGTGGTGTATTCAAGATGGCTAAATATTTAATTCTTAGGGCAAAGCTATAGCTGTAGCCTTATACAATACTGTTTGCCTGCCTCCAAATACATCATTTGAGCCAGGTGTTTGTTTGAATTGGTGTTTGCAATTGAAAGAAACAGCTTACTGTATATGGATTGTATCTGTCTGTTTCTCCATAGTCAGTGGCAGCATTGTAGAAGTTTTTGTATTTTGTTTCTGTGGCACAAACTTTGTATCAAGAGATGAGTGAAACTTCTGCAAAGCCATCAACATTCACAGAAATTACCCAGGTTTAAGCAACTAATTATTTGGTGTATATTCTGGTGAGAAAGGTGCCCTCTTCAGGAAATTTACTTGAAATTATTTACTGCAGATACCATAAATAGGGCACAGACGCATAAATACACAATTAGCCTATTGGAGATTGAGTCGGTAGTGAGCTATACTGTGGTGCGGTGTCTATGGATGGGAATTGAAATCTACTGGGTTGCCTAAGGCAAACTGGTTACAGGCAGCTTGTGCTTGTAATTGGCATGCTGTGCATTATTTATCCCCAGTGTGACTATCTATTTGTCCGTAATCATATCTATAACATCAAGATAAATAACAAGAAGTGCACTGTTTAAAGCAAAAGTGATGACGATAACAGTTGACTGCAGTTTTCATCTCAGCTGTAATCGGCACAGGGCTGATGAGAAGATTGATTACTGACTGATTTTACCCAGTGACTGTGAGGAGTAGTATACAGATCAACAGACTACCTGTCCTGGGTCAGGCCTATGCAGTGTGAGGACAGAGAACTCCTGAACAACAGGCCTTTCGTGTGTCTGTGTGTAAGGGTACTAGGGCAGGCTGACAGAATCAGTGCCCCAGTGAGTGTGGAAGAACCATTCTCCAGCATGTGAAGCATGATGCTTAACTGGCTGTAGCAGTGCATATGCAACTGCATTTGGGGAACATTGTGATATTTCACAACAAATGTCTAAATATTTTTGCACATAAATCTCATAAACACACAAAAAAAAATAAGCAAATTTCTTGAAAAACTAACGAAGATGTTTACAAAGAAATATGCGAGATTCACTCATTTATTTTTGATTCCTTAAACAGATAATTATCTCAGTCAGTATTTAGAAATACCTTCATATACAGTAAACGCTTACCTTTTTACATCCATTCCCTCTCATTTTTGTTTGAACCCTTTTATTTACAATGCAGTGACTTTAAAATGTATAACCTTGTACACAAGGATTGCTATTCAACCCTTGTGTTCAGGGTAATATTCAAGAGGCAATTCAAGCGTTTTGTCTTCTTCATTTTTTTAATACAGGATTGAAGCAGGGGATCTTCGGAGTTGAACCCCATTAATGTAAGCTCCGGGGATCCCCTGCTTCTGGAGGTACTTACCTCCATAGTGGGTGCCAGTAGCCACTCTAGGGTTCACTATACACAGGGAGCTGCTGTTTAAAGCTCCCGGGACCTGCGGGCCAACAGGAAGCTGTGATGTCATCCGGTGCGGCTTCCTATTGGCTCATGTGACCAGGGGCTTTAAACTGCAGAAAACTGAAAGAAGTAGCGGCATCCCCTTCAGAGGTAAGTATCTCTGGAAGCAGGGGGTCCCCAGAGTTTACATTAATGGGGTTCAGCTCAGGAGACCCCCTGCTTCAAACCTGTATCAAAAAGTGAAAGGATAAAATGGCTTGGAGTGCTCTTTTACTATGTGTGATGTAATAATTTGATATGTATGTATGTATATATGTTTGTTTGTTTGTATGTATGTATGTATGTATGTATGTATGTATGTATGTATGTATGAAAGATGATTCTGGAGTGTTAATCTTGGAGTTTATTTTATATGTGTAACATGGTATGTCCCATAATACCTCTCTTTCCCCTACAGTGTGTCTGGGATGTAAGTTCCTGGTAGGTTCAGGGCCTTCATGGGTTAATCTATGGGCCATTGACCCCCCTTTCCGCCCACTTGTAAGTGATGGAAGTAAGGTGGTTACTCATGGCCTGTGTAAGCCTATCGGTGATGGGTACAGACCATGAGCCCGTCCCTTCCTGAAGCTAACCAGTGGTTGTAGCAAAGTTAGAGCAGTCTTGCTCTGCCTTCCAAGGAGAAAGCATGGGCTGTCAGACTCTCCCATTGCGTGGATGAGTTGGCCCACCCTAGGCCGAAAGGCCTGGGGACCACCAAGACTCCAGGCCCCATATTATCGGGACAAGCACCATCCAGAAGCTCTGAGACTCTGGATCTCAACAACTATGCTGTGTGAAGAGCTGCTGCAGCATGTCCGATCAATCTATTTGTTCACTATACCTCTGCCTGGTTGTCAGTTCCTGGGCAGGAGGGGTAAGGAGTGTTGTGGTGGGAGCTGATATCCTGCCTCCCAGGAGCCCCCCCCCACCCATCACAGCTGGAGGCACTGAAGAGATGAGTAAGAACCCAGAGACCCACCAAAAGCCTGCCCTGTTGCCCCTTACCATCGCGGCTACTCAGCTCTCCTGAACCAGCAGATATTGCCTCAGCACCACACTAAGACAGGAATGCTGTCCTCCTAGAGGGGGGGGGGGAGTACATGGGTTACAAATATCTCACCTAATGAAGAGACAATAGTTTATCTGAATGGTGGTACTGTATTGTTCTGCCTTAATATGCTACAATCCCATTGATATGATAAAATGAAAAGATCACTGAGACAGCAGTTATTTTTGTGTGCAACATTTCTTTCGACCAACAGCTACTTTTATGGACCTACAGATCTGAACATTCAACAATGTAAAATTGGTGCCAGATATTCAGTAGTGAGGTTAAAACCCCTATTTGTTTTTTTCCTCTTGTAAAAATTAGAAAGTAAAACCAAAGCTGTTAACGCACACTCTGCTCACATCTTTAACAAGTACTCTTCCTGCATTCATCATCTTACAGAGCTTCTTACCTTGAACTAGCTATTTGCATGAAGTTTACCAAAAGAAGAAGATTTGCGCCCTCTACAGGATAGAATAAATTCTGCTTTTTATATCTCCGCAGCTACATTGTAGCAACAGTATCACATATATTTTTGGGGATTGTACATTCTATCATTGTGTTTTGGTTGTTGATTAACTGTGTATAAGACGGTTTTAAAGGAAACATTTAGAAAAAGTAACACATACATTTTATATGCCGTCGGTCCTCAAACTTAGACTTATAGGGTTGGCCCCAGGAACCTCTTAAAATTAGTTTCAGGGAACTTTCATCTACAGCGAGTCCCTTTCTATCACTGTGAGGATTTCTGTGCTGAACGTTGGTTTGAGACATGCTGCTTTTCAGACATTAGTTGATTCAATTTAATAATATATATATACAGTATATACATAATATATATATATGTAGCCCCCTTTCCCACGTGTCTAGGCAAATTACCTGCGCTGCCGTTACCTGAGTGGCTAACAGGAGGCCTGATCTGAAGGGAGCCTGGAGTGATCTTGTTCACTAGCCCACAGCGCCTCCACCTGAGAAGGATCCTAACACAGTAAGATAGCCCCTCCCAGGAACCCATACAGTAAAGGAATAAATATATACACGGTGGTATAACAACTTATCTTTCCTGACAACACATAACCTTAGTACTAGGCCGTTGGTGCACATGTAGATGCGATACCTTCCTGGTCTTAATCCAGACCAGGCCGCCTTGGCTGATGGGTCTGCTGGTCAGTGACGTGGTCCCATGTCACTCGGATCCTTAGGCATCCGCCTCTGGAGGGATCTCCCGTTGGAGTGTGTCCCTATAATAAAGTCTCTGATATTATATGCCTAGGTATGGTCCCAGGCCGCAGGCTGTAGTTCACCACATGGTCGTCCGGTCACAGCAGCAATGCCTGTCACTATCAGGGCTAATGGGGAGCATCCCTATCTGAGGGCCTTCCCTATAGCACCACAAGCTGACAGGGTCAGGGGCCTAGCTGGGACCTAAAGTGGGTAATCTGGCCCAGTCTGGGAGCCACCTGCACCCAGGCACTACCTCTGCGTCCCTGCTCAGACTGGCGTGGTCCTCAGCGCGCCAAATGTATCAACCCTGCTTCTCCTTAAATGCTGAAGCCCTATTGGCTGTGCTGCTCAGGTGGTGTTGCAGCCCCTGAGGCTGCTGGGACTTGTAGTCCCTAGGTCTCCTCTGCGGAGCCTGCTCTAGGATGTTCGCCTCTCCTAATTGTGCACTGCGCACGTGCAAGACTCAGGTTGCGCATGCACGAGTATTTAAAAATGGCTGTACCCCACTGTCGGGTGCGCCATGGAGTTCCAGAGCACCATAGCACTCTCCCTGACTGCCTGCAGCCTCCCTGGCGGCTCCTACTTCCCGTCGGTTTGCCTGTACTCTTGAGGTACCCGCGTACCTCTCAGAGCAGCCCATAGCCTCCCCCTTCTCCGCACCTGCATCGGAGGTAAGGGGGGGAAAGGGGGACCTGGCTACATCCTCTCCATGGTGGAGACTCTAATGTCCCCACTTGGAACAACATAACATATATACGCAAAGTTATATAATAAAAATGCTTTATCATCATACAACTTAACTGATACAAACTTTACACCAGATTGAACAACTCGGTGAACATCGCTATTATCGAAGCTAGCTTGCTCCAAGACAGCTGCTGAGACTCATAATGGGGTGCCCCTAACGAATCGTATGCCACTCTAGTGGGAGGGTGCCTCACTCGCTTACTCCTGCGAGTGTGTTCTTCAGTGTCTCCCACTTGGGAGAGTCTATCATAGTCTTGGGACCTTGGCCCGGGCAACTCAGTCTCTGTAATGTCTCTTTAGGGGGACAAAACTTGGGCTTCTGGGATACAGAGGACGGCTTGTTGAAGCCACTTTAGTGGGTATATGTGGCACGGGCCACCAGTCTCCATTGAAGTTGGTGGAGGTTCCTTCCAAAGGATGGTATTGAGTTCAACTATTGGATCGGAGTGCTCTTCAGACCCCTCTAGTTCACTGGCCGTTACTATTGTCTCTAGTTCGGGGTCACATTCTCCCACTTGTGGGATGGGCAGTAAGTGCTTGCGGCACCAGACCTTTACCCTGCCATCTGCATCTCGTATGCGGTAGACAGGGAGGACCGGCAGTTGGTCTGCCATCTTATGTTTCCCGGGGATTCCTAGATTAGGAGAACAGCGTCTCCAGGCCAAAGTTCCTGGTGACTGACCCTGTGGTCATATCGTCGCTTGTTGCCCTCATTCAGTTTGACAGCATCTTTCTCCGCCAGCTGATATGCGCTGTGAAGGCTATCTTGGAGTTGTCTCACATATTTGTAATGCGTCATATTGGGTACCGCATCGGTAGATACCTGGAGACAAATGTCCACAGGCAATTGTGCCTCTCGCCCGAACATCACGAAGTACGGTATGAACCCCGTAGATTCATGCGTGGTGCAGTTGTACGCATGCATAAGCGCTTCCACGTGCTTGCTCCATTGGGCTTTCTGGGAGCCCTTCAGGGTGCCTAGCATGTCAAGCAGGGTTTGGTTGAACCTCTCCGGCAGAGCGTCTCCCTCTGGGTGATATGGAGAGGTCCTAAACTTCTGGATGTTGAGCATTTTGAGAAGCTCCTTGATAAGCTTGCTCTCAAAGTCTCTTCCTTGGTCGGAGTGCATCCGATTCGGCAGACTGTAGTGGATGAAATATTTCTCCCACAGCACTTTGGCCACTGTGAGAGCTTTCTGATCTTTAGTGGGGAAAGCTTGAGTGTACCGGGTGTAGTGATCAGTCACTACCAGGATGTTCCTGATGCCCTATGAGTCTGCCTCAATACAGAGAAAGTCCATGCAGACTAGGTCAATGGGCCCAGAGCTCTTTAGATGACCCATTGGGACTGCGCGTGTGGGCAGTGTTTTTCTCTAATAACAATTTTTTAAGTCTGGGTAAACCGGGTAACTTTAGATGTAGCTGCTCTATATGAAATAGTCTGTATACAGGGGATTCGTTTAATCATCCATTCACGGGCAAAATTATAAAAATTATTCAAATGAAACAACGTATTACATGTAGAACCACACATGTTGTGTATTACCTGAGATGTCCGTGTGGGTTGCTCTATGTTGGCAAGACAACTAGAATGTTGAAACAAAGATTTATTGAGCACAAAAGTGTAATTAAGAAGGGTACTGACCCCACAGCATTGGTACAACATTGTGTCCAGCATAGGCATCCCATAGCATCACTGAGAGTTATGGGTATTGAGGTTGTACCCCCAGTAAAGGGGGCTTTGGATAGGAACATTGCGCTCCTTAGTAGGGAGGCTTACTGAATATTTTGCCTTAGGACTAGTATTGAAGGTTGTCTCAACAAACAACTGAACCTTAAATGTTTCCTTGACAGGCTGTGCACTTAGTGCTTTATACTTACCCACAGTGGGTCTCTGTGACCTTGTACCACCTATTGCGCTATCCCCATTGCTTCTCCCTAGTTCAATGCAACTTGCTGTCAGCCCTTATGTTTGCAGTGGGTGTTCATGTGCAGCGCTGTGGTTATACCTAACATGAACACTACCCACGCTGTTTGCCTATCTTCAGTCCTTGAATAGGACACATACCAACCAATCAGAGCTCACGCTCTCTGTCAAATACTGGGGGCTGTACACACGCTCCTACCCAGCCTTGAGAAAGCATGCCGTGTGAAACGTACGTCGGCAGTGACGTCATCACGTCAAAGGGGCGGGACTAACGCTCGTGATCGGAGCACGACCGCCTCACACTAGCTCCCTGCACAGAGCTATGTATATGCACTAAGCAAGTTTATTTTTAATCATAGCAGTACCGGTGGCATACTTTAAAGCACCCAGCAATAGCAAGTAGGTGCATAGCTAATAAGCGCTACCATAGGGTCTGCTACTATTGTGCCGGATATTTGTATTGTTTTTACCTACCGAGGTGTAAGTAGACACTACTTGTGTACTACTGTTCAGTGTTCTCTACCTACCTACCGTGGCAACAGCCAACTCCTGTGTCTGTAACCGTCACCCCTAACCAGGGGTGCTCCAAACCTCAGTGTTATATCCAGTGTGGGTACTTTGTTATACACTGCTGAGACTGCGGTTTCCTTGATAGCTACTGACACTGACATTTGCAGTGTTCTATCTGCCTGTATTGCCACAAAATTACATGGATAGGCTGACTCACTTATACTTACCTGAGTGAGAGCACCTTTATCTTGCTCTATCTGCCACAGCTACCTCAGAGTGGCTGCACCTGTGTTATATCTATCAGACAAAGGTTACTTCGGTATATATCTATATGGTGGCATCCTATATATATATATACAAGGATGGAAGCCCACATTATATGCCCAATATCCGGCTAATTTTATTTTGCTGCGCTTTTGTGGCACATTATTGAGTCTAATTATTTCTGGGAACTTAGCGTTCTATCTATTTTAGTTGAGTATCTACTCCCATTAAAGTATTTTAATCCATTTACTCCTCACCCTGCATACATACTTATCCACTTCACGTTTGCTGTGATTTATGTTTCAGTGCTTTCCAATGGGGTTCTGTTCTCTCTGTGTTCTTTCATCATGCAGTGATCATAGAACCTGGTGCTCCATCATCGGGGTAGTACCAGTTGTCTCCTATCAGGATGGTTATGGTATGGGACGATCCTGTAGAGGAGTCCATGCTCTATGTAGAACTTGTCCCATTCCCTCATGATGACCGTGACTGTGTCGGTAGGGGCATGCTTCACCAGGGAGGGGTTGTTCTGTTGGATGGCCCGGTGTATAACTATAGTCACCAGGTGACGCATCTGGTACTTCACCATGTCTTTCCATTCTAGGATGGTATCCTGGGTTATTGACATGCCTTCTGGATGGCAGTAGGTGGCGGGGAGTGCCTTGGACTGGCATCCCAGCGAGTCAGCTGCCCTTAGCTCAGAGAAGGCCATCCTGTCTTTCACTATTGCTGCAGTCAAGCACATACTGTAGTTTTAGTGCCCACTGTTATTCTAACTCAAACCAGTGGCAATCGCCAAAAAGACCCAGGTACATGCTGGATACATGCCTTAAACTTGCCTTAAACTAGACCCAGCATTTCTGCATTGATTAATGGCCCATCAGATTAACAGCAGGGGTCCCAGGCAGTCCCATTCAAACTGAATGGGATTGCCAGGGTCCCCTGCTGTGTTAATCCTATGGTCATTAGTCAATGCAGAAATGCCATAAACTTGCCTTAAAGAAGCCCAGCACATACCCAGCACATACCCAGAATGTAACCGGGCTAGTTTATGGCAAACTTTAGAATAGTCGTGGTCTCGCCTGAGTGAGAGCACCTTTATCTTGCTCTATCTGCCACAGCTACCTCAGAGTGGCTGCACCTGTGTTATATCTATCAGACAAAGGTTACTTCGGTATATATCTATATGGTGGCATCCTATATATATATATACAAGGATGGAAGCCCACATTATATGCCCAATATCCGGCTAATTTTATTTTGCTGCGCTTTTGTGGCACATTATTGAGTCTAATTATTTCTGGGAACTTAGCGTTCTATCTATTTTAGTTGAGTATCTACTCCCATTAAAGTATTTTAATCCATTTACTCCTCACCCTGCATACATACTTATCCACTTCACGTTTGCTGTGATTTATGTTTCAGTGCTTTCCAATGGGGTTCTGTTCTCTCTGTGTTCTTTCATCATGCAGTGATCATAGAACCTGGTGCTCCATCATCGGGGTAGTACCAGTTGTCTCCTATCAGGATGGTTATGGTATGGGACGATCCTGTAGAGGAGTCCATGCTCTATGTAGAACTTGTCCCATTCCCTCATGATGACCGTGACTGTGTCGGTAGGGGCATGCTTCACCAGGGAGGGGTTGTTCTGTTGGATGGCCCGGTGTATAACTATAGTCACCAGGTGACGCATCTGGTACTTCACCATGTCTTTCCATTCTAGGATGGTATCCTGGGTTATTGACATGCCTTCTGGATGGCAGTAGGTGGCGGGGAGTGCCTTGGACTGGCATCCCAGCGAGTCAGCTGCCCTTAGCTCAGAGAAGGCCATCCTGTCTTTCACTATTGCTGCAGTCAAGCACATACTGTAGTTTTAGTGCCCACTGTTATTCTAACTCAAACCAGTGGCAATCGCCAAAAAGACCCAGGTACATGCTGGATACATGCCTTAAACTTGCCTTAAACTAGACCCAGCATTTCTGCATTGATTAATGGCCCATCAGATTAACAGCAGGGGTCCCAGGCAGTCCCATTCAAACTGAATGGGATTGCCAGGGTCCCCTGCTGTGTTAATCCTATGGTCATTAGTCAATGCAGAAATGCCATAAACTTGCCTTAAAGAAGCCCAGCACATACCCAGCACATACCCAGAATGTAACCGGGCTAGTTTATGGCAAACTTTAGAATAGTCGTGGTCTCGTCTGTAGCCCGAATCCCAGGTCCAGGGATTTCTTCCCACGGGCTGTCGTCGAAAGTTGCACAGTCCAGGTCTTCTGGATCGAGCATCGGCTACGATGTTTTATTGGCCCTGGCTTGTACTTGAGGATGAACTGGCAGTTTGACAATGCTGCCAACCACCTGTGGCATCCAATTTATCAGAGGTTAGGATATACGTTAACGGATTACTGTCGGTCCATACCTTGAACGAGACCCCGTACTAGTAGTCGTGGAGTTTGTCGATTACCGCCCACTTGAGTGCGAGGAACTCAAGCTTGTGGATGGGGTAGTTTTACTCCGATGGCGTCAAGCTTCGGCTCACATACCCTGCTGGCCTCTGCCCAGTGGCGTATTTTTGATGGAGTACAGTTCCTAATCCACTGAAACTTATTTATAAAATATTTTACCAGGAAGTAATACATTGAGAGTTACCTCTCGTTTTCAAGTATGTCCTGGGCACAGAGTTAAGACAAATAATACATGGTTACAAATACAGTTACATAAATGAACAGGGTATACATTATATACAAGAAATTGCATGCACAGTTAAAGAAAATATATATTATGGGCGTATGAAACAGTTACAGACCAGATTAAAATGTGAGACAGCCTTAGATTTGAAAGAATTTAGACTGGTGGTGGATGTGAGAGTCTCCGGTAGGTTGTTCCAAAACAGGACTTGCACAGCAGGGACATACCAAGAGATCAATAGTACAAGCCGGGTGGGTAATTCTTTTAAAACAGGACTTGCACATCAGGGACATACCTGTGGAGAGAATGCAATTCGATCATGTCATATCAGCTGAGGTTATAGGTCTTGCATAAAGAAAAGTAAATATATAAACTATAGTCTAACTATATATTGTCACTTAAAATGATCACTTTAAATGCATCACTCTTAAGATGCCAATGCTACCCTGCCAATGCAGGGGGGATATTTGTTTTAAACAACTAAAGCAGTCACATGACACTCCCCCCCGCCCCAATAAATGAGCTTGTTCCAGTTGGTCAATTAGCAGCACATAGTTAAGAGGGAAAATAAAAAATCCACCTTTTGATATTCAAACATACCAAGAGATCAATCCTACATCCCGGGTGGGTTATTCTTTTAGAACAAGACTTGCACATCAGGGACATACCAAGAGATCAATAGCACAATCCGGGTGTGTAATTCTTTTAAAACAGGACTTGCACATCAGGGACATACCAAGAGATCAATAGTACAAGCCGGGTAGGTAATTCTTTTAAAACAGGACTTGCACATCAGGGATATACCAAGAGATCAATAGTACAAGCCGGGTGGGTAATTCTTTTAAAACAGGACTTGCACATCAGGGACATACCTGTGGAGAGAATGCAATTAGATCCATGTCATATCAGCTGAGGTTATAGGTCATGCATGAAGAAAAGTAAATATATAAACTATAGTCTAACTATATATTGTCACTTAAAATGATCACTTTAAATGCATCACTCTTAAGATGCCAATGCTACCCTGCCAATGCAGGGGGGATATTTGTTTTATACAACTAAAGCTGTCACATGACACTCCCCCCCACCCCAATAAATCAGCTTGTTCCAGTTGGTCAATTAGCAGCACACAGTTAAGAGGGAAAATAAAAAATCCACCTTTTGATATTCAAACATACCAAGAGATCAATACTACAACCCGGGTGGGTAATTCTTTTAAAACAGGACTTGCACATCAGGGACATACCAAGAGATCAATAGTACAAGCCGGGTGGGTAATTCTTTTAAAACAGGACTTGCACATCAGGGACATACCAAGAGATCAATAGTACAAGCCGGGTGGGTAATTCTTTTAAAACAGGACTTGCACATCAGGGATATACCAAGAGATCAATAGTACAAGCCGGGTGGGTAATTCTTTTAAAACAGGACTTGCACATCAGGGACATACCTGTGGAGAGAATGCAATTAGATCCATGTCATATCAGCTGAGGTTATAGGTCATGCATGAAGAAAAGTAAATATATAAACTATAGTCTAACTATATATTGTCACTTAAAATGATCACTTTAAATGCATCACTCTTAAGATGCCAATGCTACCCTGCCAATGCAGGGGGGATATACTTGCATCCACGTGTAGAATGTACGGCTGTTTGGGGTCGGCGTAAGCCAAGAAGGGTGCTTCTGTGAGGCTTTTCTTGAGCCCGACAAAAGCCTGTTCGTAGGTGGACATCCACTTGTCTCTCATTTGTGTCTGTGGGGATGCAGCCTCCTGCCTAGGGTCCACTGGGTAGATCTTCAGGAGATAATTGAGGACCTTGGCTTTGCTGGAGTAGCCTTCTACGAAACAGCTGTATTATTTGCAGAATCCCAGGAAGGACAGCAGTTCTATCACGTTGTCTGGTCTGGGCAAGTTCACCACGCTTTGACCATAGCGGGGTCGGTAGCCAATCCATCTGCAGACACTATATGACCCACGTAGGTGACTGAAGTGCAGAACCGGCATTTGTCCAGGGACAACTTCAGGCCTTCTTTACCCAATCTGTCTAGTACCCTCAGAAGGCGTTCCTTGTGCTCTTCTAGAGTCTTACCGAACACGATGATATCATCCAAGTAGACTAGGCATTCCCGGGGATTCATGTCCCTGATGGTCTTCTCCATCAACCTTTGGAATGTCATCGGTGCACCGCAAATGCCTTGGGGCATTCGGGTGAACTGGTAGAACCCGAGGGGACAGACAATTGCTGTCTTCTTGTCTTCGGAGCTCATAGGTACCTGGTAGTACCCAGACCGTAGGTCCAACACGTTGAACCAATGGCTTCCTGACAGCGCGCAGGGGATTTCTTCTATCCACGGCAGAGTGTACTGGTCAGGCCATACGATGGTTCAGGGTCCGGTAGTCTATGCACAGGCAGACTGACCCATTCTTCTTGCGTATCACGATCGGGGAGGCGTAGGGTCTACGGGATTCTGTTACGATGCCCACCGTCTCCATTTCCTTCAGGACATCCTTCACGTCCTCCACATCTCTGGCAGCGATGTGTCTGGAATGCTCCCGGAATGATGTGGCATCATTCAGCCGGATTGTGTGCTGGTATTCTTGCTGCAGCCCACATCTATATCGCTGGTGGAGAACACCTCCTGGCGCTCCTCCAATTTGGCACTTAGCCATGTCTTCCAGTCTGCTGGCAGGGTCAATACCCTAAAATCGAACTGCAATCTGGCAGGCTCTTCTTGCACAGTAGCAGCATTCACATGAGCCAGAGTTTTTATGGGTGTAACCAGGTATATCCGACCCAGTCTTTGACCGATGTCAAGTGGTATAGTGTGAGACAAGACGTTCTGGATGATCACCTTGATCCTCCCAGGAATCGAGGATTTCAACTCTCATCTCTGGCACCATCTTGTACCCTCTTATGGCCTCTTCTTCGGGCGTGTTTTCTAGGGAGAATGACCAGTCGACCTTGTCATGGCCGGATAGCTGCACACCGCGTCCATGTGCCTCACTTCCCATGGTTGAATCTCGGTCAACCCCGCTTCGTTATTGAAAAGTTGACCATATCCCTCTTGGGCTGAGATCCTACAACACTCTTCTTTGAGTACTGGATGGATCTATAGAGAGAATAGGGGTAGTTCGCTGGCCTCTTGTAGATAAGCCCGAATCACTGCCCGTACCACATCGGCGTTGGTCCCCAATTTGATTGGGGAACTTGGATGTTCCCGGGGCTCGGGATGTGTCAGAGCCTCCACCTCTATGGGGTAGGTCTTGTTGGTTTCAGTTGCAGTATATTCAACTGCACTTGCACCACACCATCAGTGGGGTAGTCGTCATTACTAAGGCCCCATAGCTTCATCTTCTCCGCCAACTGCATGGGCAGATGATTTGGATGCTCATCATAGAATGGTCAGTAGATAATAGTCACCTGGGACCCGGTACCCAGCAAGGCCGAGGAGTATATATCGTCCACGAGGACTCTTAAAATTGTTGCCTATCCCACTCGACTGTAGGTGTCCGGTTGGGGTGCTTCATCTGGGCTGGGCGCTGGTGCGCTCTTCGATGACGTGTAGGGTGTTTCTGTTGGCTGCTCTGTGAAGGCCATGGCCCTAAGAGTGGATGTCCTGGGCTTCAGGCAGTCCTTTGAGTAGTGACCCACTTGGCCATAGTTGTAGCAGCAGTTATTTCGGATCACACCAGCACTGGAGGTAGGAGTTACTCTCCGGAGCATCCTGGATGCGGGGGCAGGGGCCCTCAAAGGGGATTGTTCTTTTGCACTTTCTGCCTCCTTGGGACTCCTTTGAGGGTGTCGCATGTCTCCTTCCTTTGGAAGAGTCACGAGGCATTCTGGGAATATGAGCTCGCAAGATACCCTCTTGAGCTTGCACTCGATCCATTAGATCTTCAAAATTAAGAGGATGTTCCGGAGAAAGGTTGCAGCTGATTCGAATGGCGACTGGCATAGGCAATGCTCCCCGCAGGAGTTGTTTGGTTCGGAGATTGTCAGCCTTGGATGTTCGGATAACCTTCTTATTTACCAGGGTCTATAGGGCCAACTGAAGCCGTCGGAGGAACTCCAACACGTCTTCACCTTTGGCTTGTGTAAGGGCATGGAACTGGGCCAGTAGGGAGATGGCATTGTCCAAGCTTTGGTTAGGGCCTGGATTAGTGCTTGGGTGTCAGCTTCTGGATGATACTCATTGTAGAATCATACTATATGGGCGGCTGGAGGCCGCAGGCTCTCTACGATCCACTGCCTCTTTACTGCGTTGGAGCAGGACTATTCTGGGAACACTTGTACCGCATGATCTCTCCACTCCTCAAACTCCTCTCCTAAGCGTGTAGTCAGGTCCCAGAGAAAGCCTTTAGCTTGCGATAGTGATGGGACTGTGAGGACTGTGTTATGGTGTCCACCAGTTGGGGTAGGGTTATCCCCAAATTGGTGCTCCTCGTTGACATGTGACTGGGGTGTTCAGGCCGCCGGCTGTAAACATGTTCTGGACTGGTCCCACACCAGCTGGGGGTAGATGAAGGGTGTGGAAGCGTAGTTTAGAGGGGCGCCTCTAGTGTAGTTCATGGACTGAATGTCACCCTGGGTAGAAGTGGGCGGAATAGAGTAACGAATGCCCCTGGAGCATGGCGCGGTATTTCCCTGGGGTATAGGAAGACCGTGGAGTTTCAGCTGTATCCGGTACCTCTGCTAGTGTTCCTGAACTGGAAGTTGCTATCGGTATGGGCAACTCTGGGTAGATCACCGGACAGCCGGCGGTCAGGGCTTCTGGGAGATGCAGAGTCGAGGGGTTATCTCCCTCATGTATTTTGCAGCTGGCCGCAACTAGTACAATGTTCCAACGGTATGTGGGGTATGTGGGGTCCTAGATATCGGGCGTTAGCTAACCCGGGGAGCTACTTTGGGTGAGTGCAGACATCCCGTGAGGGTGTGTCTGCTGGGACATTCCCCACCACGACCACGTGGCGTGGGAATTCCTCAAACTGGAGCTTTACAGTTTACCGCAGCTTTGCCAGCCCGGGCGTGTGTGTATGCAGCATTATTAGTTCAAAGAAATCTTTTGAACAGGTCATCAGAATGTTTTGAATCTTCCCCACCCCCAAATAAAAATGAAAGTATGCCACCCACCTCATAAAGTACAGTATACATTACTGTAGAATTAAAAAGCTAGTGATTGATTGTAAGAATGGCAAAAATTGTTCAGCTCATGTATAGAACAAAATAAAGGGGATGTTTTTTTTTTCCAGACTTGAAATTCACATTGAATGTGGAGTCAGTCATTCTCGCCATATCCCCAAGAAGAATTTACAGTATCACACTGATCGGGGTGTACAGGATTATACCTGTACCTGTAGTTCAAAGACATACACGCATGCGTCTAAATGTGATGACACACATATGCGTTTTAACAAGGTTCCAATGAGACATACACGCATGTGCCTAAATGTGATGACACGCATATGCGTTTCAACAAGGTTCCAATGAGACATACACGCATGCGCATAAATGTGATAACACGCATATGCGTTTCAACAAGGTTCCAATGAGACATACACGCATGTGCCTGAATGTGATGACACACATATGTATGCAGTATGAAAAGAAGAGCAAGTCTACAGTACCAAAAGTTGAAAGTATTGAATAATAAATAATACATATAGAATAAAAGATATATATTTTTATTTTTGGGGTTTCTTAGCAGAGACATACTATACACGCATGAGCGGAAAAAATATTTAACATTCAGAAGAAGAAGCGACGTATTTTTGTATTACTCCTTTTCCCTTTATTATCCTGTACAAATACAACACTTAATTCGTACAAAATACTTTTGTTATGTGTACGTACTCATATTTTTAATCTGTTTAAGGCTAAGGAGACTCAGAAAAGACTTCTTTCCCATGTACACCATACAGTATAACCTCGTAACATTAATCTACAAATTACAATTACACACACTTGCAGAACTGTAAGGCAATAAAAGACAGGTTGAATTGCTATTACATTTTTAAGACAACAACTCGGGATTGCCCACTTGAGTTTCTCGACGGTATTGCAGACCGCGCTAAAATGCAATTTTCTGAACCCGATAAAAACCTGAGTGTCACGGTAGGCCAGGCCAAATACACCTTTATATTTAAGGGATCAGTCACAAGGCAAAACAGGCTGTAAAATAAATTGTGGTTTATTCAGATTGCGGTTTATTCAGATAAGACCTCGGAAACACACAGAAATACAAGAAAGAGAATATACACACTTACTGGGGTCTGGGGAAGGAGATCTACCCTTTCCTAGTTGCAAGGCACCTGCTTCAGCAAATACTTACCTTGATAGGACCCTGGTTCTGGGCTCCTGGACCGAAATCCAGCCTGCTGGCTAGGCCTCCCCATGCTTCCCTGTGTGAATAGCTCTTTCACATAAGCACCTTTGAGAGGCCAGCCAGCAGCTGCATGTCTTTACATCTCCAACAGGAAAAAGAGAGAGAGAGAGCTGCTTTTACGGCACGCTCTTATACAGGCTGGATTCCTATCTAAATCATTGAGGAGTCTAATAGCCAATTACAGCAGGGATTGAAATTACGCATTCACTGATAGGAGGGATAAATTCAAAACTTGCCTATGGAAAACATGCTTTTGAGTTTTGACATACAGGGCCGTTTTCCCTGGCTCCGCTGTGTCTAGTAAAACAAAGACTTTCTAATCTAAATATCCTGCTCACCAAATGGTTTCCCCCCCTCTGGAAATCTCTCCTCTTTGAACTATGGATTCTAGGTAAACTAGCTGGCATCTTAACCATATGCCTGTGCTTTCTGTATAGAACCTTATAGTAAACATTAAAACACGATATAAAGTACACTTCCTTACAGAATATACTTTGGGGGACCTTATACTTATAAGGGAAATAACTTGGGGAGATTTGGGCCCGAAATCCAGGAGTCTGGGGCATTGAAATGCTAATTCACATGTAATTCACATGCTAATTCATATTGCCTTTTGTCACCAACCTGGGTTTAAATCACAGGACAAACACAATGCATTGCAGTTTTAAAACAAAGAAAACCAACATTTAGACACAAGAGCTTGCACTCCACCATTTGCACCTATCATGCAGGGTTCTAAAACCTTCTCTTCTCTAAGACACCAGCTAAGAATACCTTGCTGGCAGGCTATACAGGTTAAAATATTCCCCCCCTTTCCCCTCATGTGCCAGAAGTCTCTGCCCTGCAGCTATTTCTCATGAGGCCACCAATACAAGGCAATCCAATTATAAGCTTGCACAGGCAGCTGCAGGCCCATGAGGCAAAGGGAATACACAGAGAATGCATTAACTAGCCCACTGGGCTTACATAGTTAACCCCACATACACAGTTCCTAGCTTATAGCCCTATGGGGGACAGTATAAAAGGGGAACAAAATTACAGGCAACACAGTAAGGTACAATATTAGACTCAAGAGCTGACACTCTCAGCCCTTGCCATACGGTTTCAGGGGCAGCCAGCCAGGCTCCACCTTTATTAATGAAGGCCGGCTACGCCTACACTGAGTCAACACGCATCTTAAGGTGGTATGGTTGGAAGAAATCGCGCGCCTTCACATTGGTTTTCCGAGGTATACACCGCGTGTAGTGTTTGAATAATGATCGCTGCATCTGTACCTTCCTTCAGCCATCTGGAGATATAAGGGCTACTGGTAGTCCTATATGGACTCACTTAAAAGTACAGCATCCTGACGTAATTGTCCTCGGGTCCTGTGTGTGCCATCTGTTTGTAGGAATTGCAATAGATTAATGGAGAAAAAGGGAGCACTAACAATGGAACCGCCAGAAAAAAATATACGGTGAGTACGTTGCCCATAAAAATATAATTATTTATTGGTCATGAAGAAAAAAATGGAAGTGGTCCTCCTTACCTATGCATTTTGTGTCATAGCGCTTTATGAAGGCATACAAACATATATGCAACGAGTGTATTTGTAGGCTCCGTATACAATTGAGCCACCTATTCCCTTGTAGCATTGGGGAACTCCCCCTGGTGCGCTAAGTGTGACGTATGACATCACGCATGCTCAGAGCACAACCCCGGTGCTCCCAACACGTGATGTCAGCACACTCAGCGCGCAACCCCGGCATTTGACATCAGCACGTCGGGCCGCGCCATACGAGTGCACCCACCTCGCGACGCCAATGCATCTGAACGCACAATGTCATAATGCCTGTAGCTGTAGTTTGAATAAAAAAACTTTATTGTGGAACAAACTCGTTGACACACAACACAACAAACTAACTAAGAAAAGAAACAGAAAAGCCTGGACAATTGATATTGCGATAGAATCTGAAGAGTTCTGGTCCTATGGACCTAATATGTATGGACTTCCTGTGTATAGAACAAGATTCCAGGGGCATCGGGAATGTACTAGTAATCACTGAGCACTATACCCGCTACGCCCAAGCCTTCCCCACTAAAAACTAAAAGGTGGCTAAGGTATTATGGAAGAAATATTTAGTTCATTATGGACTACCGAACCGCATGCACTTGGACCATGGCCATGATTTCTAGAGTAGGCTCATAAAGGAGCTACAGACTCCACGTATGTGAAGGCAATCCCTGCAGGAGAACTCACACTACTCCCCCTGATAGATTGCACTCACGAGGCAGGATTATAGTTTAACTGGAACAGTTTTTATTCTTGCAACAGGCAGGACACACAGCATACACTGCATACAATCTCAATAGGCCTCCATTCTCTGGATGGTCCCTGGACTTACACCCCTAGCCATGGCCACCAAGGGCGGTCCTTACTCTTCCCTGATTCCCTAGTGAAGTCAGATGTATCCTTCCCACTCCCCTGGGAATTTGTCAATGCAGCCCCTTAATTACCAAAGGGGAGGGTCCAAGTTATGAGCCCCTTATTGGGCAGAATAGAGGCCTTAGCCCACCTCCTCCCCTGTCACTCAAGGCTTGCTGGTGGGAAAAACCCTGAATTGGTCCTGAGCCTGCCTGCACTGTTACCAGGGCCTGTGTGTCAGGGAGGCAGATTAGTAGCCAAGACAGGCATGGCTACAGTCTCCCTCTGGTGGAAATCCAACGTTCCCGCTTGGAACTGAATTTGAGTTCTGGAGAACTCGGCTTCTTACACCCAATTATCTACGGTATCCCCGTCAATTAGGAGAAACCGATCCTGGTTCATAGTGGGGACTTAGCCTTGGAGCATAGGGTCCCACCACTTGACTAACTTTCCTTTATGTGCGGCACCTTGTGACATATCAGACCCAGAGTCCATTTTGGAGGATATCCCGGATGTCTCTGATTTGAAAGAGGCAGTAGATTTCCCCCCAAAGGATATTACACTAGTGGCTGATATCTCCCCATCAGAGAAATCATCAAAGTCCACCTAGTCTCCCCAGTCCTGAGAGGACTTAGGCACTCCTAACCATTCTGGGCCCAGGTGTTAGTGTTCTGGGGCCCAGCAACAGGTTGGGGATGGCCAAGGGTAGCAGGGGTAGCCTTAGGCTTTTCAATAACTTGGGTCAAGTAGTCCATTTGTTTAGGCCTGATGTGGCCTGCTAGGGGCTGCACAATACGAATGTATGGGTCCACAGGGATCCTGCGACCCCGGCCCCTAACTTGACCAAAATATCGCTGAATATTTTCTGCGGATAGGGTGGTACTCACCAGAGCGGGTATAGAGATGTCCTTGTCCGCCCCGGCGGTCGCCTCTAAAGTGATGTCATCATCGGCTGGTCCCGCGAGATCCGTGTGGAGATCCGGTCCCCGCACCGGAAGTGCGTCGACATCCGGTTGCACCGAAATGGTGTTGCTGACCTCCGCGTTGGAGAAGGTACCGGCTGGTAACTCCTCACTAGAAGCCACCCATGGAGCCTGAAGGGAGTAAAGGGGATGATCCTCACTGCTCCGCTGGCTCTTGGGGATCGCGTAGTCCTCAGGATCTATGCTGGCACCGTTGCACCGATGCTGGCACCGCTGTTGTCTCGCTGGGAGCCACCACAAGCGTGGCGCTCCTCCGCTGCTTGGGCCACACCAACGCCTGCCAGTATATCGTCTGGACGGGACTCCGCTGCTAATCAGCTACGCCAGTAGGTTGTTCCTCCACAGCTTCGCTGGGGTAATGAGCCGACTGGCGCAACACCACAGATCGCCGTCCACTGCTGTCGTCAGATGATGGCAGGGACACCTCTGTAGGGGAAAGACACTGGAGCATATCGCAGGCACTAGCGGCTATTAGTAGGCAGCTGTCCCGCTCCTGCTCCTCCAGCGATAGCGGCTCAGCCTCTCCCTGGGCAGTCACCTTACCTGGTGGTTCTTGCTTGGGTTCTGGCTCTGGAACTAGAGCACACAGGCCCCTTGGAGCGTCCGCTCCCGAGGCCTCAGTCCAGGCTGCTCTGGTCTGCATGACAGCCTCATCTTTTTCTTTGGGTGGTGCTGGCAGCAGCACCGTGGGTTCCAAATAGTTGGCCCCGCACCGAGGGCAGGTGGCATTTAGCTCAGCGTCTCCCCCGGAGAAATAGCATTGTGGGCAGAGGCACTTCAAGAAGCGCTCGCCGCCTACCTCCACTACCAGGAAGCCTAGATATTGGCAATGTACAGTTCAATGTACAGTTCAAGGAGAGTACTGGAAGCAGTTCCACTCGGTTTGCTGTCCACGAGGAACTTAGCTCACATCCAGCTCCTCCACCAGTATAAACAGTCTCTGGATTGTCACAGCAGCCCCTCCCCCTGGTGTATCTAAGAGTAGGGGCACACTGTAGATGGACGCGGCTCCGGCTTTCGTGCCAAGTCACTCACTGTGCAGGACGTTGCTTAGCTTCGCGCCAAGCCCTGCACAGATTCTGCAGAGAAAAGCTTGCAATCCTCCACGCGGTCCCAGATTTTGGCGGGAAACCACTCCTTAAGCTGCTGCACCACATGGATGACTGAGAATTTACCCCAGGCTAGGCAAAACCCCCTCCAATACACTGCACATGATAACAGTCCAAATTGAGTACTCTGTGGCTCCCTGTGCATCAGCCGCTAGCAGTACAGTGATAATTCCTCAAGCAGAGGTTCTTGGCACCCACGGTTCGGGCACCCCTCCTCAGACACTACCCAGCAGTACCTTAACGCCACCCCATCTGGCCCTGACATTGCAGTCCCCTTCCAAAGGTTTCTGGGCCCCTGGCAACCAAAACACCCCCTCCAGGCATCCTACATGTATCAGTCCTCAGGGTAACTTAGAACCATAGAAATAGCAATCTGCTTACGCACAGTTTACCCTTTAGGTCAGCACAGGCTGCCACTCTCTGGTGGGGAAGTTTGGCCCCTGTTATGGTAGGCATGAGTCCCATAGAGCTACACCTGGCCTCCCATCCTTCCTCAGTACTCTCTTTGAAAGCATAACTTCTTTTTTCCATTTTGCTTCGCTGAAAACCTGTCCTGATTATCTCAGCAGTGCCTCCAAATGTTGCAGTGTTTTCTCCACCCTCTGGGAGATTTGCCCTACTACCAGGTGTGTAGTGCTGGTACCTGCAGGGTCCTGAGTTGTCCGCCGATGGTAGTGGGGACATAAGGACAGATTTCTGGGGTAGATGATGGGTCTTTATCTCATTGGTGTCAGCGCCTCCATCTCTTGCAGGCTCCAGGTATGTAAAAGCAATCCCTGCAGGAGAACTCACACTTTTTCCCCTGATAGATTGCACTCACGAGGCAGGAGTATAGTTTAACTGGAACGGTCTTTATTCTTGCAACAGGCAGGACACACAGCATACACTGCATACAATCTCATTAGGCCTCCAGCCTCTGTATAGTCCCTGGACTCGCACCCCCAGCCATGGGCACCATGGGCAGTCCTTACTCTTCCCTGACACCCTAGCGAAGTCAGAGGTATCCTTCCCACTCCGCTGGGGGAGGGGATAAAAGGTGGCCAGAGCCCTGCACATAGTCTTCTAGGATATGTCTCTCTCAAGGGAGAGACAGAACTCACTCAATTTGGTAATGCAGCCCCTAAAGTACAGAGGGAGAGGGTCCAAGGTCTGAGCCCCTTATTGGGCAGGACACACGCCTTAGCCCACTTCCTCCCCACCTCCTCCCCGGTCACTCAAAGGAGCTGCTTGCTGTGGTGAAAACCTGGATTGGTTCTGACCCTGCCTGCACTGTTACCAGGGCCTGTTTGTCAGGGAGGCAGATTAGTAGCCAATCCAGGCATGGCTAAATGTAAAAGTGTGTGACTATGTTTTCTCATGTGGGATCGACGAGGTCTTTGCCAGGGGGAGAATGTAGCAGGGTAACCTCCCTTGCCTTCTACCTGACAGTGGTCCCGTCGCGTGGAAGGGTATAGTGAGCCGTGGCAGCCATGTTGTGGCTGGCACGGCTACATACATATGGACTGTGTGTAAGGCAGCGGCCATCCTGGGGTTGGCGCTGCAGGAAAAGGAGGTCCTGTCATTGAGGATTTCCTCCGCCATCTGGAGGTGGCGTGCTCAGTCCTGATGGAGCTGGCAAAGGGAGAAGTAGTGTACGAGGAGCTAGTCAAGTCCCCTGGACTAGGCCAGACTCGTTCGCCGTAGGTCCCAGGTAGTTTTCCCTACATGGTAGTGGATGTATTGTAGGGCCGGCCCATAGTAAGGGACTTGCCCCCTTAGTATACGGACGACTCGGTGGAGCCAACAGAGACACAGTAGAAGATTCCCCAGGCCTGGCGGAATCGACCCCGCGGTACTACTGGACGTAAGGCGAGAGGGGGATTGTGTTGGAGGCCCCATATTGTGGGACCACACTTGCAGCCTATCTACAAATCCCCTGGTGTACTTGAGTAGCCAGGAAGGTATCACCACGTGCATCAACACTTCACAGGAGGGTAGCGCTGCCCTCACATATATTTGGGTGGGACTGTTCTGTGGACATCATGTTCTAGGTGCCCAGGGCACCCTCAGTACTTTGGGGAATACTGTTACTGCAGTGTCATAATCTATATTGTGTATGATGTTTTATTAGGAGACTATGGGACCATAGTAAATCGGTTGTACATACTTCTTGTGATTGTGGTTATTGGGGGTTTACCAAATAGGTATACCGATTACCATGAGGAGCTATCCCGCCAATGCAGGGATCCTCATGGAGGCACTGCACAAGCCACCCCAGGCTCCCCAAGCTTGGACGCTTAGGCCCCCTGTGAGCTTATCTGGTAGCACCATAACACCCATAACACGCATATCTCCCTGAGGAGGAGGGAAAGGGTGTTGCATATATAAAATGTCTTTGAAACATTTTTTTTTCCTGCAAATAAGAACTGTACACTTTTTGTATATTAAATCTAGTACTGTCTTTGGGCTCTAATTAAACTGAATACCTTTTCAAGAGATTAACCGCATTTTCAGACACATTCTGCTACATTGGATTTTTGTGTTAATTACATATTTTCCAGCAAACAGTAGACCAGGGACTCCTAAGGTAAAACCTTAAATTATTCTTGGTGGTGGCAGTGTAATTGAGGTGAAGCTTGACGGTTTTTGGGGCGTTATTGCTCATTTTTAGTCCCCTACAGGGAGGTGAGTCAGCTGATTAGCTGGAGAGTTTAACCCCTTTCACATACACAAGTCTTGTGTACGCAGGTGTGGCGTTTGTGATAGTAATAAATAACATATATATTGAAAATGTACTAATTTAAAAATAAATTACATTTAATGTCTAAAGAAATGATATACTATTTACTGGTTTTAATTGGGTTGCCATGTGGCTTCTCCAAAAATACTCGACACAATGGTGCAACGCGCTCGTGACACCCACACACCCCCCACCCTCCCACCTCTCTCCGCTCCATGCTGTTTCCTCCTCTCCTTGGCTCCTGATACTTCCTACTGCTTTGCTGCATTACCCAGTAGCAGCCAATCAGGATGGAGGAAGCTACCAAGCCCACTAGCAGCAGCCCTGCTCTCTGCTCAGGGATTTCCCACTGCCCCCCCAAGCCAGTCAGCGCACTCGTGTCCAGATAGGTAATGTATGTATGTATGTATGTATGTCTTTATTTGTATAGCGCCATAAAATGTACATAGCGCTTCACAGTAGTAATACATGTCATATAAATAACAAATATAAATAACAGATCATGGGAATAAATGCTTCAGACATACTGTAAAAGTAACATTAAGGAAGGAGTCCCTGCTCCGAGGAGCTTACAATCTAATTGGTAGGTAGGGAGAACGTACAGAGACAGTAGGAGGGAATACTAGTAAGTGCGTCTGCAGGGGGCCAAGCTTTGTGTCATGTGTCCATGATTATCCAGTGCTACTCATATGCTTCTTTAAGCAGATGTGTCTTAAGGTGGGTCTTAAAGGTGGATAGCGAGGGGGCTAGTCGGGAATTGAGGGGAAGGGCATTCCAGAGGTGTGGGGCAGAAAGTGAGAAAGGTTTAAGGCAGGAGAGGGCTTTAGATACAAAGGGGGTAGAAAGAAGACATCCTTGAGAAGAACGCAAGAGTCGTGATGGTGCATAGCGAGAAATTAGGGCTGAGATGTAATGACACTTGCATGTCCAGTATTATCTCTCATATTTTACTGGACAGAGTGTCCAAATACAAGACAGTCCGGTTCAATACTGGATGTCACGGGAAGAAGAAACAGGTAACAGGGGTCACAGCTCATCCAACCAGCCAACGCATTGAAAAAGTAAAAAACTTTATTGAAGTTCTCGCTAGAATGAATTGCTGCTGATGTTCACTGTTGGAATTCAATAAAGTTTTTTTACTTTTTCAATGCGTTGGCTGGTTGGAGGAGCTGTGACCCCTGTTACCTGTTTCTTCTTCCCTTGTCGTGACTTCCGACTGGAGCACGCCGACACCACGAGCAGCCAGGACTGAGGCTGCTCACACATCAGTGCTATAGGTAGACCACTACATTCTCCGTGAGTACTGACCAGCTGAATTGTGACATCGTTGGACACAGGGTGGAGGTGAGGCCGACGGACACCGGACACATTGACTTACCTTTAGGCACCTCCTTGGAGGTGCCTTTCTGTACTTCTACCGGAGTATACTTCCTAGCCCACCACCCTGAATTAGTCTGGATACTTATGAAGCTTATATAACTCTTATAACATTACTTTAAGAAGAGTGGTGTCTTTCTCCCTGATTTATAGACTGGTATAATTACAGCCTGGGTAGTAGCCTCGGTATATCTTGGGGGTCATTCCCCATATTCTCTATGGATGTCACGGGAGACCAGCACTTTTAACACTTTTTACCTTCTGGGATCATTCACTAGGCAAAACAAGGTAGTGGAATAAAATAAGGTTTATTCGGATGAAACCCGCATACACACAATGAATATACAAAGTACAGAAAGAATACACACTTACTGGGGGTCTGGGGTCGAAAACTAGCCTCAAATAGGTGCAGGGCGCCTGCTTCGCAAGTCTTACCCTGACCGGGACCTCGTCCCAGACTACGTGGTACTCTTTTCGGGGAAAACCCAACCGCGACCGCTACGTTCTATTTTCAGAACTTGGTCCTCGCGTCTCAGCTACTGTAGGCAGGCTTTCCTAGCTCAAAAAAATGAAGCAGGTTGCTCTGCTTTTCGCAACAGATTTTATTTAGGGTAATCATACAATACAATGTAAACAATATGCCAATAAATTAAGGTTTCTTATCAATATAATTTACACTGAGAATGGGCTACTTGGGATCCACAATATCTCAGACTTTCTATCACAATCTACTTTACGGTAGCAATCAGTCTGCTACAAATAGCGTAGGCCACTCTGGTGCAACAGTGACTTTCTGTGGGTGCTCTCTCCCTCCCTCCTGTCTGTGTGAGTGTGTGGCAGAGAGATGCATTAGCAGCAGGCTGCAGATAGGTGCACTGTGTGATCCACTGATCTTGGCGTGCTGCAACCTTTTAAAAATGTCCTTGCAGAGGAAATCAAAGAAGATCCATTCCTCAGGGGGTAAGTGGCACTTTAAAGGAAGGGAATTCAGCGGAGGGGAAGGCGTGTTATTAAGCTAATGACTTCCACCGCCGTCCTGTCTTTATTGTTTTGACTGTCTCTGTCCTTGTCCAGAAGCATTTTCTTCATGTTTCATGGTTCTGCTCCTTATTGGTGCCTCTAGCTCTGTCAATAGCTCTATCTTATGTCTGCATAATCGGTCCACTAAGGGCTTTGATCTCATGAGGAAATCTAAACAAGTGCATTTCTTGCCAGTCTAAGTTTAGGGTAGCAATTGTTTTATTGGTTTAGTATGCTATACAATAAGTCCCTCCGGGTAATGTATTGTACACATTGCTTACTGTATGCTCATATTCTGCTACAACTGCTGCAGAGCAGCACAGATGTTTCAAGCACTTAAGGTCTTATAATTAGATTTCTCATTCTATTCTGTGATTGTATAGTTTCCAACGTAGCCTTGCAATCAATTTTTTATGACACATAATGCTTTCTATATGGAAACATCATACTGTATCACTTCACTATAATTGTTGTTTTGTGACTGCATACAGAATTTAGGACTTGGTTACAGTCAGCAAGATTGTCAGTGTGATGCTGCCCACTGGTATTGAGTGCCTGTTTCCCCGATTGATATCAGTACATTGATTATTCTTCTCATATGAAATGATGAACTAGCGAGTTTAATGTGTTTTCATTTCATTTTTGTTTCGGAGCAGGGTTTTCATTTGCTTACAGTATTTGCAAACATCAGGGAACTAATTGATTTTCTTGCTTTGAGTCTATTTGCTACTTATCTTTTTTCCTTCTTACTAGAGAAAATTGGGGTTAATTAATTGGTCTTTGGCGTGATGTATCAAGGCAAATTTAGAACAAAATTGACTTCAATTTCATCCTTTTCATTTTTGTGTCAATGTATCAAGCTCTTTGCTCCAATTTTTGTTCCTTGTGTGCCAGCCTGCGGTTAAGGGATTGTCAGTAGAGGGGGTTAGGGATAAGTAATGACACCGACCATAATGAGATGTACCAAATTCTGCGTCAGTACATCACTTTTATCTTGTGTTCGTGTAAAATTAAAACCCACCAACTCTGAATTGGCGTAAACATCTTTGGCTAACAATTTGCATCACGTGTAGGAAAACCGCACATGCACCAAATGTAGCAAATGTGTCGAAACAAACTTCTCTTTGGACGTTCATTATGTTGATACATCACCCCTACGTCTCTTTTAGATTTTGCAATTATCTATTTTATTCAACTCTGTTTACTTACAGTATATCCTCATTGCTCATATATTCATTTCACAGTTCCTACATGAATGTAATTAAAGACAGTAGCAAAATAAACAGGGTTGGGGAGGAGGTGAGTAGCACATTCTCTGCCATTTGCTGTCCGGTGCAAGCAGTGAGAGAATCCAATAGCTCATGATAGTACTGTAGATTTGTAGAAGAAAGCAGTGGTGTCTTCGTTGCACCCAGGAACAGAATGTCGTGGTCCTGGTGACATTATACACAGTTTTTATTTCAAAAAAGAGTTCACAATGTTTCGGGCAAAAAGGAACACCTTCGGCAGGTGAAATTAACGATACGAACATCTTCACTGTAAAACAAACTGCAGTATAACTATCTAACTGTGTCTTTATGGCTGCGTGCCTTATTATCATGGTACCCAATCTTCCCTGTCTGATATTTAAGTCTATATGCAGTATGTACTCTGTCTGAAGGTATACTAACGTCTGCGTTTCCTGATCAGCAAAATCCCCAAACCTTTCCTTAAAAATAAATTGTACCCTCTGCAGGGCAGAGAATTATTGTGTCAGCACGATTCTACAAAACAAATATTAGTAATGCTCCAAATGTGCTCCAATTACGACGCTTGATACATATCCCCCAATAAAGTCCACAGGCTGCACAACTGGAGCTGAATGTATCAACAGATAAAGCATACTAATCTTATAGAAAGCAATAAGGTTTAATCATTTCATGAATTTGGTACAACCCAGTTTTGCAGCTGGCAGACACACAAAGGAGGGATTTACTAACAGTTAATCAGTGGCCCATCGGATTAACACAGCAGGGGTTCCTGCATTTGAATGGGACACGTAGCCTGGTAGGATTCACACAGCATGAGTCCCATTCAAATGCGGGGACCCCTGCTGTATTAATCCAATGGGTTATTAGTCTGACTGCAGAAATCTCACAGCGTGCTGCAGAAATCTCACAGCATTGGATGGGTTTTAGTGCAGAATTCACAAGGTAAGAGGTCTAAAACTGGCAACTGCAGCTATATGTTATTTAATCCTTTAAGTGATAGAAGTGCTGCCAAACTTATTGTTCGTGATTACTTGGGGTAGCGATCATGTGGTCACAGGTAGCCCCCCGATTGCATGAACAGAAGTGGAGGGAGCTCCACTTCTGTTCTGTTAGTGTTCACTGCTCCAATGGAGTGGTGAATACAATATCCCCTGAGAAAATGAGCACTCCAATCTCATTAGCAGCCCCTTTATATACGCCTTCTTCCATAGAAATGACCCGGTATCGCCTGTTGAGGGGACTGACTCCCTAACGCCTCATGGCAAACCTGCATCTTTCTGATGT